>NC_142527.1:9340200-9500200 GCF_964205215.1 Stylophora pistillata | reverse complement strand
AGCTCCTACATATCACTTCGGATACGAAGTGTAACATTTCAGGATGCTGGGCAGTATGTCTGTCAGACGTATTTCTCACAGGCTGGTGCTGGCAAAGACCCAAGATATGAACATGTACAGTTAACTGTACGAGGTAAAGTACACATATGCATATACCTGTTTATAATCTGGTCATTCCTTTAGGCTGTTTTCATTTCTTAGCTCATTTATTCATTGCAATACATGATAAGATTTCAGTACTTTTCATGTGGGGCAAAAAAATTTAACAAATCTGAGATACAGAACAGATGGCATTTTTTTCAACTGTTTTTTACTTATCTTTCGGTTACTATGGACAGTTGCCTGCTGATGGGGCAATAAAACTTTTAGTCTACACAAAATGGTGTGTGTAAACTGTGGATTTGATCCAAAATACAGACGGAAAGAGAAAAACATTGCATGATAATGAGTAGATGATGAAATATTATTGTGTTCAATTGCAAGGTTAACTTAGAAAAAAAACTGACTTGTTCTCAGATTGCATTTCGTACCTCACAGGTCTGCTATCTATATTTGTTACAAACTGTTTTTACCTTTTACCAGAAAAACCAACAATCCGCACTAAAGAAATTATGTCCCCCACTGCTCCCAGGTCAACAAGCCCTCACTCAGGTTGGTAATTTACTTGATACTTGAAAACTAGCTAAAGTGTAAAGCAAAAAAAGGAAAGTGAGTAAAGCAAATTAGCAATGACAGGGTGCACATGATTTAGCTGAATTGCCCTGGAATAGCCTAAAAGGAATGGAACAGCATGAAATTATTGTTAGTATTGGAAAGGAAAGCCAGTAAGCCATAGCATAGCTTATAATGTGTCATAGAATCACAGAATCGACATTATGTGATATGTGGTGAGTGCTATTAGTGAGGCACAAATGGGGTGAAACCAAGAAAATGATGTGAGCTGATAGTGTGCTTCTGTTGAAACATTGTCAAAGTAAAGTGGAGTGTTGTGAGATTTTACAGAATCATTGGTGTAGAAAGAATTGTATCAGGTGGCTTGGATTGATCTGGAAAAGAATGGATTTCGCTAATGTGTGTGAGTGGACAGATATGGGTGAAATGCGAAAATGTCACTGATATCTTTCATTTCCATCTTTGTGACTCATGCTTTCTCTCGTGTGCTGACGGTGCTAACTGCTCTATAGGCCCTACTCCATTAGTGATCAACATTATGTGGGCACATTGAGTGGACACTTCACAGTTCATGATATTAATAATAATATTTAACATTTACAATAAGATGATGGTTGAATGTATTCCCCTGGTTGAGCTGATCATATGATTTATTTTATCATAATTACAATAATTGCCTTTACTATTAATAATTATTATAATTACTTTTATCATAATTATGTTTATTACAGTTGAACCTCAGTTATCTGGACTTGTGGGGACTGGGCTGAATAGTCCACATCATTCAACATATAAATATTAATGGTCAAAAATAAAACAATTTAAGCAAAAAACTGTTTTGTTCTCAGTTTGCATTTGGCATCTGGTCTGCTGTCTGTATTTGTTACTAAAGGTTTTTACCTTTTTACCAGAAAAAACAGCCGTTCGACCAAAAGAAACAAATTTTACCATTGTTTCTAGGGCCACAAGCCATCACTCAGGTTGGTAAATTTGCTTGATACTTAAAAATAAGCCAAAAAGTAGAGCAAAAAAGAAAGTGAGTGAAGTAAGTTAACAATGAAAGTGTATAACTTTGCTGAATTACCCTGGCGTAATGTCGTAAGTCAGTCATGTTGGATCCCGTGATTATGGAGAGTTAGATTATTAAAAAGTAAGGTTTTTACTGCAAGCAGGGCGTTGTGGTTTATTTTACTTTAGCTCTGTTCGAGACTGATACTCTGGATACTACACCTGGAATAGCTATAAAGGATTGGAACAGCATGAATTTATAAGTAGTATTGGAAATGAATGTCACTAGTCCCTTGCAGAGCATAGAATTTGGTGGTAATGGTGTAGTAGCATTATGGTTGTCATAGAATTGCGGGATCAACATTATGTGATATGTGGTGGTGGTGAGTGCCGTTGGTGAGATGCAAATGGGGTGAAACCAAGAACACAACTTGAGCTGATTATGGGCTTGTGTTGAAACTTTGGCAAAGGAAAGTGGAATGCTACCTGGGAGATGTACTGGATTTCATGTTTCAGAATAGAGTTGTATAGGGTGGCTTGGATTGATCTGGAAAAGAATAGATTTGGCTAATGTGTGTGAATGGATGGATGTAGGTGAAATGCGAGAATGTCACTGATACCTTTCATTTCCATCTTTATAGGGATATTTCAGCCTTTCTTTTGCGTGCTGATGGTGGTAACCATTCTTCAGGCCTTGTTCTATTAGGGAACATCACATGGGAACATTACGTGGACACTTCACAGTTCATGATTGAATGTATTTCCCTGGTTGAGCTGATCATATTATTTATTTTATGATAATTATGGCCAACTATGGGACAGATTCGTGAAAGTCCCCAGCCAAAGTCTACTGCAGTGGAAGCGATTGTGACTTCGCAACCACAACAGACTGTTGTTACTCGAAGTGGTAGAACTAGCGTGCGCCCTTCCAGGTTGGATGACTTTGTCACCTAGATACAACGAACTTTGAACTATGGACATTGGTTGAGTTACTAAAAAAAAAAAAAAAACAGTTTGGTCTTTTAATGTTGAGTCAGCTCTTTATGATTTCAATTCACATTCTATTTTTGTTACCCGTTCACCCCTCATGTTTTATTGTTACAGAAAAAGGGAGATGTTATATGAAGTAGTCTTTGGGGCTTCCCCAGAAGGGCTCAGGAGTTATTAAATGCAAGGCTTCGTTTACTGTCGTTCGTCTCCTTGAGTATTGCCATCTTCTATAGTGATAAACAGTTATTATTATTGATAGTTATTACTATTTCTATTATTGTAATTAGAATATGTATCATTTTGTCAATGTTAAGTAAGTAAATATAGCAAAGGGTTAAGACATGGAAAAAAAATTCACAGATACATATTTTGATATTTTATATTTAAATTTAACCCTTAACTCCCAAGATCTGATTTTTAATTCTTCCCTCTAACTGCTACACATTTTCTTGAAAATATTTTTGAGTTGAATTTGGTGTCCGGACCAAGATTATACAACTCCATACTGATGAGGTTGAGTATTCTCATTGCCTGTTTGTGGGGTAAGGTACGGATATTGTAGGGAGAGGTTACATGTTAATCACTTCTGGGAGTAAAAGGGTTACCAGTTTTTGAAAGTGAAATGGTTGAATTTACAAGGATTTGTATGGAAAACCATGTCTGAGTGTGACTGGGAGGCAAAAGTTGTTTTTCTTATACAAATGCTTCTAAATTGGCAGCTGTGGCAATTGCTTCTTATGAGATATATGGTTGAAAATTTGTAAGTTACCAAATTTTAATATGCTCTTTCAGCTTGTGCTAACAAAATCTTTGAAAAGTGAACACAGGCAGCCCAAGTTCACTACCAGAAAAGTGGACGTGACTCTTAGAGTGTTGCACAAAGGTTTGTATGGGATGTTATCAGTTTGCCTTAAAAGAGAGAAAAAGTGTCTTGTCTTGAAATAAAATGGACTTACCTTATTGCCTTGTTGTTGAACACCAAAATATCGCTAACTCGCCGAAACGCTTCAAAATGGCCTGAGACGCTGGTAATCAACAAAGAAAACAACAAGGCAATAAGGTAAGTCTATTTTATTTCAAAACAAGACATTTTTTTCTCTCTTTTAAGGCAGACCGATAACATCCCATACAAACCTTAAGTTTATAAATATAAAATGTTGTGCAACACTGTAAGAGTCACGTCCGCTTTTCTGGTAATGAGCTTGGGCTGCCTGTGAAGTGAACTGTTTTCTTGTTTACTGAAAGTTGATCATGTGATCAAGGGATGCAAAGAGCCTATTTTGATTTTAATCCTCATGAGGATGTATTTTCATATTTTAATACGACTTTTTTCGTGTTCAGGTGTGTGATTTTGATGAGGATGTATTATGAAATTGATTATGGGGTGACTTGACCCCTTTTCCAGCAAACAATGTAGTCAAATTTAGCAATCTGGAAATCTCTCTAGTTGCTGGGTAGACCGAAATGAAGTGGGTTACAACAATAAAGGTGTAAAAATAAAAAAAGCCAGGGTCAGTGTCTTTTTTAATTGCATGAAAAGGAAATTCTTGATATGATGTAGAGTTTCTGCCGATATGAACGTCCATCCGCATACGAGTGTCAGACGGGTCTCTTCCTACCCCATGGGTTTTCCCCCCCACTCCTCCCCATTATCTTTCCCACGCGGGAAGCCAGGAACCAGTCATTACTTCCCGCCTGGGGGCCAGGAGATGGGGGAGAACGAAGAGGGGATCAGTCGTCGCCAAAAGAGTGTAAAATATGGACTATAGAGAATTGACTGCCAGGGGTGGGGAGGGGAGTCATTTGAATACTACAGGGCCTTAAGGGGGATCGGGTAAATTTGATTATGACACAACTAAAATCCTCAGACCCTCCCCAGCCCCTGATGGGGGACAGAGCTTTCAGAGGAATTTTTATTACTCAGCGTTGGCAATTCGGGTAAGTTCGTAATAACGCATTAAAAAAAAAAAAAAAAAACAGTGTGGTGTAGTGGTGGAGGCATCGATCTTACAGTTCGTACCATTTTATTAAGTTCATAGTCGTAATGGAATTGATATTCAATGTCACATTCCAAACAAAAGTATTCTCAAGTCACTGAAGAAGTAATGATTAAATTTTTGCGAATTTCCCTGGACTGCAATCACGCTATGTAAAGAACTTGTGAGTTAATTTTCCACACACATTTTCGTTTTCTAACTGATAGAGAGATTTTACTAGCATGTAGGCCCCCATTATCAGCGCATCGCAGTTGCTGATGAAGATGATCTCTCTTTTATTGAATGAAATACTTGATCTTTTGTCAAGGATTGATCTAAATGTTATTTGCGCCAGGAAACAGGAATAATTAGACCTCACCAAACTCAGAATGCTGCGAGAAGTGAAATTAATGTTTGAGAAGTAAAAACATCTGCATGAAACTTACGAAAAACATGGAGTTTACGTCAATTTTTTTTTTTAAATCCTCCTTCAGAAAACCGAAAAAAACTCCATTTATCATGGCTTACATAATCTTGTGTGCTTTTGAAAGCACTCTTAAATTGTTTGTTCTCTTAAGAAAAATGCATAGTCGATTTTTACGTTCCAAACCCAAAACATCCCAATTGTTCCATTATCCAGACTGCGTGGCGCGTAAACATGTATATGCTTTCAAAAATTAACATTCAAAGGTAACGCGGGTTTAATGAGCACTGATGGACGTACTATACTTCACTTTTGAAAACGCTACGATTTCTCTAAAAGCTTAAAAATTAAAAAAAGGTTGTAATGCAAAGTTCAATGAACTAAAAGAAGAGAAAAATCAGGGAGTTTTGGAAATCGTGTCCAAACTTTTGCAAAAAATGGTTATTTTTATTATTTAATCTATAAAGGGACCAAGGCTTTCGTTGAAATTGATTACAGAACTCCGTCAAGAAGTGGTTAATTTTGAGAACAATTCATGATGTAAACAAGGATTTTTGTGAAGATATGCCGGCCCCTTGTGTGTCGATTTCATCCCCGTAGGCCCAGGAAAAATATTCTCTCCTCATTGGCTTGAAAGCACAGCTGAGGTCTAATCACCTGATGTAAATGGCTTGTATATATCAAAATAACTCTAATTCTCCTAAATTTGAACAAACCACTGAGCGCATTTATAGAACCTTTTCAAATATTAATGCTGATATCTGCCTTCAGACAAAAAAAATATAAGTACTTAGTCAAAATATTCGAGCCATATCTCCTACGCTTGAAGTAACATTTGATATAGACTTTCGAACCTTTGCTATCGAAAATAACCGGCGAACGCATATAACAAGGAAGGAATATGTCACGGAAATCTGGCTGAACCTTTTTTTTTTTTTAACTAATTCTTTATTTTTGCCCAGGCTGTGTGCATGTACTTCTCCTCGATGACAAATAGGTTATCGAAGTAGAGTTGTTTTGATATAAAGTCAAAAATGAATTCCAATGTCGACTTGGTTCACACTGACTGGCACCAGAGAAACACAGGTAGGCGCTGTTTTAAAGAAATTTTTAAAAAGATATCATAAATATCTTTTCGCCGGATTATTTTCGAGAGAATTTTGTTTGCTTTCCGCGAACGTTTTAATCTTTTATTGCAAAATGTTTTATTGCGTATTCTGGTTAGTTTTGTATTTATTGTCAGGAAAACATCACGCAGATAATATTAACGGTGCCTTAAGTTCCGATTCCCTCCCTCAAGGAAAAAACAAGTTGACACAATACGAAAAAAAAAAAAATGTAAATGGATACTGTCATGCAAAGAAATATCCCCTCTGGTGATTTATTGTTATCAGATGGACTCCCTGCGTAGAAGAGCATGTTTAAGTGGAGTGAAAATCTTACATGAAAATGGACTCACCTGACACATACAAGATTGCAACCACTTAGGTTGTCAAAGAAAAGCAACAAAAATTATGTGGATAAGAGTATATCTTCGGTTTTTTTTGTTTTTTTTTAACTACTGCCCAAAGAGTTATCTGGAAAAAGCGATGCGATGAAAACTGAGCAATGAGTCTGTTAACCGTAACCTTTTTGTTTTTCTCCTAACTCATCCTCAAGAAGTCAGGTGAAATTTATTACACAGGAAACACAACAAACTTGAACAACACACCATACAAAAAAAAAAATTACGAAAAAGAAACCACAGCTGAAGACGAACTACCGCGCGTTTAGCTTAGTTTGGCATGTTTTTCAGTTAAACAATATTTGTTTTCTTCCAGAAACCTCTGAGTGCATGAAGAACCTCATTACATAAGATTTCTCAGTTTTTTGGATCTTGCTTCACCCTTCTTCTGTATGAAAACTCGTTTAGATCAGTTACGGATATCTCAAATAGGTTCAGGAATATAATCCTCTTAGCAGCACTTCGAATTTAACTTAGTTACCGTGACGAAACTCAAGAGATGGTGCTTCAGTTGTTCATATCTCTTCGCTGAGATGAAATTTCCCATATACACAACACTTGGCCAAAATTTCTACTAACGAGCTGAAATTTCTCATGCATACAAACAAGGAACAAAATTGCACCTTAGACTCCTTAGTAGTAAATTCATATAAGAGGCCCTTATTTCTCTGAAGAGGGTCAACTGCGCTAATGGATTCACTATGGTTGCAGTGCCGATTCTGTTCTGGGTTCTGTCACGTCTTAATACACTCTTTGTTGAATCATGGCGATCGTTCATTCTTTACGAGGATGTTACAGTCTCAGGGTCCCTCTCAGGCACTCTGAGAACATGCCCTTCCCCACTCTTGCTATCAGTTTTCAGTCACCGGAAGTTGAAGTTTACGGACCAAACACAAAAACAATAAAGGCACTAAATGCACAATACTAAAGGAGTTAAAATTCGAAATCATACAATGATCAAAGGTTCCTAGGAAGAAAATTAGATTTCTTGTATCGGCTAGTCTCAACGGTACAGCCGAAGGAAATCAGCTAAGGTGATTCGTCAGTACTGCACTGCGCATCCCGTACTGCGCATAAAAATCACGCGAGCAGGCGACAAGGAGGGTGCGCATTGCGAGTAGGCCTTTATAGATTATGCTAGCATAATTTTTGGCATAATTTGAGCAAACTGGCACAATTTCTGTCAAATAGCAATGCTAGCATAATTCGCATTATTAGATCATTTTTTACTACAATTTGATCATTGTTCATCTCTACTCCCAAGCACTTGGTGCTGTTATTCGATGTTTTCAGTTTTAGTTCAAGTAGTAGCATTTGTAGCACTGTGAATCACTGAGTGGCGTCTGAAACGGTCTGAGCCCAGGTCTGGGGTGCACCGAAACCGGAAGTCACATTGTAAGCCATGTTGGTTCCAGTACCTCTCATCAGGCAAGGCTACAAATTACAAAATGGCGCAATCGCAGATAAGCTATATAGTCTAGTACTATACTAGTGTGCATGTTAACATGAATCACATGTTCATTTGAATTCATTGTGGATTTATTGCGTTTCTATCTGGTAGACCAACGGCATCTAATTAAAAAATGTATTTTTTGGACTTATTTGCAATTTTCAGAGCATAATTTTTAAAAAAGGGGCATAATTTGGAAAAAAGAGCATAATTTTAGCATAATTTCGCCACACCAAAAAGCAATGCTACTAGCATAACATACTACTTTTACTAGCATAATCTATAAAGGCCTAATTGCGAGAACAAGTAATTGTTTTTCAATCAATGGACAGGGTAAACGGGTACTATGGTCTTTTGCTCTTGAACGAGGACGGTAACTTATATTTTCTATTGCATGATTTTGGTGTTCAAATTATCCCCTCTAAAGTCAAATTGAAAAAAATTATTGAAGGGAAAAATATCTAGCCGTTGCTGGAGGGTGAAAATTATGACCTTGAAAGCAACGCCTCGAAGAATTGCATGATATTTTTACGCAAAATTTTTATTACAGTCTTTTATACGCCCGAGACTTTCTGCCCATCAAGTACTTTTTCAAGTTTTATAGTTAAAACCTTGCTACCAGCTACCGCAAAATGTACCGCGAACAGATGAAATGACGCACGTGATTGGTACCCGTACAGGAATGAATGGGGTAAGATTGGCCCCTAATATCTCTTAAACAAGCATGTTGACTTATCTTTGTTTATTGTAGTTTTCGAAACAGACTTTGGTAGGGAATATTTTAAAGAAAATTCTAAAGGATTTGCACGATAACTTTTTTCTTATAAATCACCTTGAGGCCAACACTGATCTAAAATGAAGGAAGTGCAACATTACTCAATTTCGGGAACAGATGATCTACCGTGTGAGACCAGTCATTATATAATTCATCGCCTTGGAGGTGGTGGAGAATTTCGGGAAAGGGGGAAGGATCACATGGTTTTCACGGGGAACGGAAAGGGTGGTCAGTCGTCGCCAACAGAGTATTAAGGGAGACTATAGAAAATCGATGGCGATTAACTGCCAATGGAGGAAGATCATAAGAACATCACAGAGCCTTATGGAATAATCAGGTAAACCTTATCGTGACACAACCAAAATCCTCCGAACCCTCCCCTCCGCCGCGTCCCCCCAACCAGCAGTCGGGTGATAAATATTTACAAGAGAATACCAAGTGATATTCTCTTGATGTATTCTCTTGGTAATGATCGATCACTCACCGCTACACCTGTTCTCTCCCGTTCCACTCATCTGGAGGCTGGAATGAAATCTGAGATGTCACGGGGGGTGGAGCTGGGGGTGGGTGAAGGAGGGGCTATAGCTCTATAGAACGAGAATTAAACGTAGCTAAACCTCTCAAGTACCCTGCGAGCAGGGCCTTTTTAACCCGTCCTCGAACTGAAAAGGGAAAAAGGCTCTGCTGACGTCCTGTTGTTGCTCGTTTGAACATGCGCAGCAGTTGCCTAGAAACTGATCCTTTTCCAGGCCCCCTTGAACTATTGTGGGCGCAGATTTGGTCATCTGTGTACATGAAAAACAAAGGCGTGCGCACCAAAACCGGTTTGATTGGAGGCAAAACCAGATTGACTAGCCCAGAGTTTTGGGGTACATGTTGTAAAGGTCCAATTTTTCGAGAACTTTCCACTTATCGATCTCGAACGCACTGGACTTTGCTAATTTAGTTTGCAATTTGGTGTGCTTCGTGCGAACTTACTGTATACGGGGCATTTCAGAAAATCGCAGTTAACCTTGGGTACGGGTAAATATCCCCTCCCTCCCCCGTCTCACGATGGAAAATGCCTCACCACCCCTACGGAATTATTTGAATAAAAAAAGACTTCCCCTCACCTGCCGTTAATATATTACAGAGCGGGTACTATAAAAGAGTTATCGGCTCAAGAGTACCAGAATTTTTAATCTGTTGCCTACAATCAAACGTGACTTTGAAAAAACCGCATTGTATAGTTTAATTTTGGCGTGCGTAAAACTCAGGCTTTTCTTTTGTTTAGCTTACGTGAGACAGCTTATCTAGAAATCGGGCGACAGTTCTTTTACTTCAAAGTAGTAAAATAAGAAATGTATACTTAATGGCGGAGATCCCTCGCTAACGTGGTGAAAGACGTGATTAACTCGACGTTTCCAGACACTCTTTATGTTTCGACAAGCTATAGGATTCTTACTTCTAGACAGGTCTACCGCTTTTAATAAATTATTTGCCATGGAGATCTGTGCCGGATGTATTTTGTCACCTTCGTGTGGCTTAAATTGTCTTTCTCATTGGTAGTTAGATTTTTCATTCGGATGGATCTAGCAAAGCTTAATAATAGTTCAACTTCATTCTGAATTTCTATCAGTAGGATTTTTGGTTGAAAAAGTAATCCTATAAATCATGCTTGTCATGTAATCTGTGTGTTATGTATCGATCAGGTTCATTCTTTTTATTTCTCGTAAAACTGCGCCTGAAAATTTCAATTACCGTCTCTGAGAAATGTTCTTGGCCTCGAAGTCTTGACCCTTGTAAGCTAAGGTCCCCAAAATGTATTTGAGGAAAATGTTTTTTTGAGTACGTGCACGATTTACTGAAGAAATAAAGAAATAAAAAACCAGTAAACAAAAGCAAATGTCTTTATTATAATTACGTATTGAGTGTAAGTGTCAAAATTGTTATCAGATTTTTCATTGAAAATTAAAAAGACTTTCTTTTTTCTTATTAATCACAGCTTTCATTAGTTGTCTTTGAAAATGCAAATACTAAATAAATGCAAGCGAGGCAGATTATGACGTCATGATAGCTTGCTGTTTTTTTTATTTCCTGCCACTAAGTCAATCTGTCTAGTCTGCATTGAAACTATACACATCGTAGGGGATTTACTTCCCTTCGTCTCCTGAAACATTTGAAATCCCGAGTGTTGTGATCGATCTACAAAGCTTTCAAAGTTTTATTTCTGGCATCTTTATCATGTCCCAGTTTAAAGTTGAAAAAGGTTTGGCTACTCGCGAAGTACAGAGCGTGTTTTCTCCAATTCAAAAACATCGACCGCTTGTCGATCGACAGAAACAGTTTGTTATGGCTTCATTCTAAGTGAATTTTCTTCTCTCCCTTTGTTTGTCATCTCTCTATTCTTTAGTCACCAAAGTGAGAGGTTTGTCAGATCTCTCTGAGAAAGCTAAAGTCAGTGAAAAGACCGAACCCTCTTCCAAGCGAAGTCGAGGGTCTGCTAACAGTAGCGAACGCCCAAGCTCTTCTCACGGGAGACAAACGGCGCTAAAGGTAAGAAAATTGACGCTAAATCTCATATGCTATCGCTGTTTGTATTTCGTTCGTGATATCGAAAGTTTATTCTCTCAGATTTTGTGGGCCGAAGGAATTCCAGCGAATGCTGTTCTCGGCTTGCTCGATGGGTTGTGATTCTTCATAAAATTAGAAAATCTTCCATTTGTCTGTCATTGTTTGAAGGGTGTTTGTGTAGTTGCGCTGTTCTCTACTGGTCACACGGTTTACCACTCGCAGTGATGTTCGTTCACAAGCTCAATGTCTGTTGATAAAGGATTTTTAATTCACTGTTCATCGCATTAAAGCTATACCAACATCTCAGCAATCTTCAGAAAACAGATGTGCTTTGTAACAATTTAAAATTTATTTCTTTTAAAGGGTCAAAAGTGTACGAACCCTGATAAAATACCTGGTAGAAAAGTTATGAGAACAGACAATCTTGTCAGCTGGAGGGTGTTATTTTGGAATAAAATCAAATTCTCTTGTCTAATTTACAAGGAAAAGCTTGACAGTAGATAGAGAGAATTTCTAATTGGATCTTGGGGGTTACAGAGTCATAAGTAAATGATGTGGAGGAAAACAGCTTCTTCAGGATCTTCAAAGCTAAGTAAAGATGACCCAGGTTATATATGAAATCTGATTCATATCCGAAAACTTTAAAAGAAAATTTAATACAATTTTTCCCCCCACAATTTGGTGATTGGATGCTCTGAAAATAATAGAGAAAATTTGACCCTGGCTTAGCATCAATGGGCCTTTAAAGAACTGGGCCCTGGTCTCCAGGTTAAAACCTTTGAGATTTAGGCCTGATTAGGTAATCGTGTTGTGTTATTGGGAAACTCAAAGACATTTTACTCTCACTGTGCCTCTTTCTACCAGTCTGTCCAATTGGGTACAGTTGAAATTAAGGGAAGCTTGATGAACTTTTTTTTTTTTTTGGGGGGGGGGGGGGACTAAGTCATCCAGCCAGAGCTTATCCTGGTTTCTATAGCATGAAGCGACTAAGAATATTACCATCTCCCCTCTGGATGGGATGCTAGTCCAATGCAAGGTTACCCCCCCCTGCATTTCATTAGGCTTGCAAGAAATGTTTTGACTGCGTGACATGTTGTGTTACAGCTTTAAGAATCGTTACTTTTGCTTTCATGTTGCCAAGTGATTGAACCACCGAATTTCGAATCATGTGACGATTAGATGGGTTTTCTGAAGCACGCGAGGAGTATCTGAGATCTTCTTTCGCTGATTGTGACATGTTCTGAGGTTTTAGAGTATTAAACACGTTTATTTCTACAACGCGAGTCTTCAGTGTCACAGGCAATTAGGGCCTGCAATTAGATTCCCCACAGGCTTCCCTGACAATTTCAGGGTACCTGTTTTTACTCTTGGGTCAGGTTGTTTGAAGCTGAGTTTAGATAACCCAAGGTTTGTGTGAAATCCGATTTCAGAGCTGTAAGCTTTAAAAGAAAACTTGGTAGGAATTTTTTTGTCGACAATTTGATGATGGATGCTCTGGAAAGAATGGAGTTCATAACCCCAAAAAGGCTTTTGAACAAAGGAATGAAGAAACTCGTATTAGGATTTTTTAACCTTGGGTTAGCGCTAATCGGCCTTCAAAAAACTGGGCCCTGCTGCGCAGAGAGAGAGGCATGGATGAGAGTAAAGTGTTTTTCCCTAGAACGCAACAAGTTGAACCCCGCCAGGGCTTGAACGCGGACTTTTTGACCCGGACCCGATGAGGTCACCGCATCTCCCATAAACTGGGATAAGAGAGAAACTACGACTTGCTGTGTTTTATTATTGCTGTTGTTTTGTTTTGTTTTGTTTTCGGAAAAGGATAAGTCAACGTTTGTAGCTGCTGAAGTCGTCAATTCTATGGTGTTGGAGTTTACTTCGCAGAAAGAGAAAGCCGTTCAACTTATTCCAGGGACTGATGTTCAGACAATTTTAGGCGAAGGAGATGATGTCATTCAAACTCATGCAGAGTCTGGTAGGTTTATTATATACATTTAAATTTGTATCAGTTGGAGTGGAGTGCCTAGAAACTAGCTGGAGTTGTCTACTGCACTTGCATCACGCTTATTCCACAACGTACTAATCCGACAGAGGCACTTGTTTTATGGCTTATACATAACTTGCTAATGGATTTCCAGTAGTTCAGTGTAGTAGTGGAATATCGGACTGGGAAACCGCAGCAAGTTGGGGTTTGAGTCCTTGCAGTAACCTTAGGGTTTGCTTTGGTTCTAGCCTGCAGGTGAATTTTTCGCGTTTTTGAGGACAGCGGAGACAAACGCGAGGCTAGTGGCGAGCTCGAAGTGCGAATCACGTGCGAGGGAGGAAGCGCAGATTTTTTTCTTCCCGTGCTCATCCCCTCGCGCATGACTCGCGCTTGCCTCAGGTTTTCCTCCGTTCGTCAGAAAGACACAAAAACATTACGCCTGTTCTGTAGGCTTTTCTTGGTTTAAGCCACTTCCACACTGGTGCTTTCCCCTTTTGGTGATCATTTGCTCATCATCCACAAATAAACGCTCAGAATTGCCGATGCAAACGAAGAGTAGCGGAAATGGTTTCTAAGAATGTTTTGTAAAACGCATCGTTTTTTGAACGTATGTGTTTTTTCAACCGGCATGATAATATAAATTGGCCACCATAAAGAATTTCAAGGGTTATTATTTTTTGAGACGAAAACGGACACTTGAAAACGCATTAACGTGGTGAGAACCTCATTTTCATGGTGAATGATCAGAATATTTATTATTTAAGACATGTTTCTTTTGTTGATTTATTTAGGGAATTTGACAGCCCACCTGTCTTCGCTAATTCATCCTGATAGAAAAATATTCGCGTTTGGTGTTGCCACCGACAGTCATATGCAGATTGAGGATAAACTCGAAAGAATGGCGGTCAGAAGTATCCTTTATATGTAATGAAGCTCAGTCTTTTTTTTTTTAAATTTGCTTTCACATTCGCTCCTAAAGAGTCTTTCATGGGGCAGAGATGACAATACGGGCGAAGACGATGACCTCAGAACTACATCTAACCAGCCAGAACATGATTTATTTTCGTATGTATAGCTTGCCTGTTTTCCCGCTCTTATGTCTTTAACAGGCTTCTTTTGCGCTTAGCTTTAAATGTGTGTTTCCTCGCGGTTATTTTGGCGGGATTGGACCTCTCCTGACCAGTGAAAAGTTCTAAGCTTCCATAGCTAGTGGTTTTAGCTTTTTCTTCTTGGAAAATGCGCCACCTTACCTTGTGCAAGGCTACTCAACCTGTCAAAAATGGGAATCGTTTAACCCTTTACATCAGTATGCAATTTCTCCATCAGGTTTTTTAAAAGTGCTGACAAGGAGAATTTGTTTAAGTTGCTGATTATTTCCTTTATTCTTGTGACCTTAATGTGTGATTCACGGGTGATATTGTACGAAGAAATTAGATGCTGGTCACCCTTAGGGTTAAAAGGGTTGATTGAGTGATCTGCTCTTGAAGATATGAAATCGTTTGTCGGGCATAACTTTAACAAGTATCCTAGATGTCAGCTTGCTGGAAGAAAGCTTTCTAGATGCTCTTCCAACCGATGAGCGCTTTAAGAAAGTTCGAATCATCGTGGTCAATGTGCCTTGCTCCAAGTCAGGGATTGTCAACCCGGTAGATTTTGTCCTTCAAGAGGGTGTTACTTCGTCCATCAAAGAACTTGCGCGCGGTAACGTGGACACCAGCAAAGTGAAGGGACTCGCTTTCCAGCACTTGAGTTTTCTAAGACATGCCATGAAGTTCCCTCAAGCTCAGGCTATAATTTACATCACGCGCTCGACGCAGAACTCAGAAAACATGGATGTGGTTAAGAAAGCTATGGAAATGAACCAAGAGGAGCGAAGCAAATCGACGAGTTGTTATGAACTGACGCCAGCTTTGCCAAAACTTGCCCGGAGTTTAAAGGAGGCAGCCAGGATTTCGAACGGCCTTCTTCAAACCGAGATTTCTTTAACACACAAAGGTGATCCATCAAATGGAGCAGTTTTCAATTGAGCGTCATAAGAGACCGAGATTGCATTTGCTTTATTTTACTTTCGCTCTGTGATTGTTCCCGAAAACTCGCGCCAGTCTCTCAATCAATCAGATGTACAACTAAAATCATGACTCGATCGCCGGCGTTTTCCCGCGCTTTAGGACATTTGGTTGCTCTTAGTTCGAATTCTCATTGGCTCTTTAACGTAGTTTCCTTTCTTCTGATTGGCTGTTGTGTTCACTGTGGTTTTGGTTTTACGACACTCAATCAGAAAGGGTTCTAACTTGGTTATTAATAAACAATTTCGCTTTGTCTTTCTTAGCGTTATGAAGTTAGTTGTGTGAAGAATTCGTTGAAATGCCTCTACTTTTGCTCTTGAATGATCAGAAAGTTAGCCATTTTCGAAGGGAAAGCGTTTTGCTGTTGTAACTGAATAAGAGAAAAAGGGAAAAGCGTTTTGCTGTTTAACTGACTAAGGGAAAAAAATTGTATTTTTCTTTGAAAAATCATAACGGGAGTGTTTTTTACGGAAAACTGCTTTAATGAGTTTTGTTTCGCGTTGCTAAAACATTTTAAGAATGATGAACACAGTAGCTTGGGACAAATGAAAAAAAAATCGTCATTTGTTGTTGTACATTTTTTTCGCTAAATGGAAGCTATTGCTTATTTATTCAACAAACAGACAGTGAGACTGAAAAAAAAAATTAAAAAATCTTATCTGGGAAGTGTTATTCTGATTTTACACGAGAATGTAGAGTAGGCAGAGGTGGAGAATTACCCACCCGACGTCGACTTGCTCAGCTGAATTAGCCGTAAGATCTACCATAGTAATAGTCGTAAAATGCTTGGAATAAACATTTCGTAAAGATTACCAGTCATGACGGTAATGTATTTTTCCATTTAACACTTAGAACCAGAGACCAGATACCTGAGTCTTGAGCCGTCGGCTGCGATGAATGGAGGATTCGTTGCACTTCTTAAAAGACAGGTGAGTACGCTTGATTTGATTGTCATCAGATGAAAACCAAACCTTATCGTAAACTGCGTAACAGGCGTCATTTTTCTGGATTGAGGGGGAGTGGGCTTCAGGTAAGGGTAGAAAAGCACGATGCGAGAGAGCGAAAGGTGAGTCACACGAGTAAAACGACTTTTTTTCGCGCTCTTTCCCTCGCGCGTGACTCATTCTTCACGCACGCTCCGCGCTTTCGTCTGGCTCGCCTAAAAATTTGCATGTAAATGACGTTTGTCTCTAATAACCAAACTAATTACGACTGGGTCACCCGTGTTTTGACCGCGTCTTGAACGCGTCTTGAACGCGTCTTTTGCCTCTTGGTCATCCATCGACCTCTTTTGATATTTTTCTTTGGCCACTACCATTTCTTAGGGATTTGCTTTACGACACTCAGTTGGAAAGCACACTGTAGGATTTATCCGCAACCAAATGTTTCAAGTTTCTTGTTATTTACATTCCAGAAACCGGTAGAGACGGCACAAGAAGTCTTGGAGAGAGCGGCAAAGAAAGGCTTAGTGAAACCAAAAGGCAAACCCGTAAGAATCAACAGCCCGAAGGAAAAACCCAAACCCCGAGCTCAGGCAGATATGACGCGACTTCGTATTAAGGATGCCACCGTGGTAAACTTATCAGATACGGAGGAAGATCGGAACGCGTTGAAGGTCTCCGACAATTCGAGGAAGCCCCGAAGTTGGCACGGCTCAGCCGAAAATTTGTCGAAGTCTAACACGAAAGACGCCGTTTCGTCGATTCCGTCTGCTTCGCAGGGTGCTGTGAAAAAGAAGGGAAAACAACCAAAACCATTTATGTTTTAAATATTTTTGTACTTGAGATGAAAAATTGGTGACTAGTTAAATAAACTGGTTGTGTGTTTAGAACTTTAACAACCAACTCGCTAGGAGTTTATTGAACTCGTGTACATTATCAAGTTTTAAATAACTTTATCGCAATTCACGGCAGCGAAGATGAATTCAATTCTCCTTTTGTTTGTGAGCGAATCTAGAAAAGCGTGCAATGCAAGTCATCGAAGAATCGACCTGTAAATAGTTCTTTGTCTTAACTTTTTGGATCTGAATTTCTTGTTGGTATTGCTTTGGTCAACAAGATATTTGGTATTTAGACGCACTACTAATTTATAGATGTGACATGAAATGTGTATTTATTAAGATACTGCACAGGGATTAAGGATTGTATATTTTTGAAGTTTTGAAAAATAGTGACATGATCCAGGCCACGATAATGGTAAAACAAAAAATAATAACGATAATAATTAACAAATGGTAAACACCACGGCATACACTATTGAGTTATGGATGCACGCGGGAGGTTGCTAAGCACGAAGGAAGCTCTAGCTTCTTGAGTGCTTAACAAACCTCCCAAGTGCATCCCTAACTCAATAGTGTACGCTGTGGTGTTTACCATTTGTTTTATAACATAACATTGATACATTGTGGCTTAAGAGTTCCCTTTAATTTAACAAATCTTACGTGACCAGAAAAAACAAGCGCGCGCGGAAAAATAGTCTTTTCATTTGCTCACGTCAGCAGCGTACACCCACGGGCAAATGGGGGACGCTAAATTGACCAACCAGAGCGCGCGCTTTACTTTGGTTATGTTATAATAGTGGATTCATCTTATTATTATTAATCTTTTTCACGGGTATTTTGGCGAGCTAAAATGTATGTCAATTCGTTCGCACGCTTGCGTGATTTTTCATACCTCCCCTCCCTCCGCACGGGTTTCCCCTCACCCCATTGGTTTTCCCTAACACCCTACCCCTTAATTCCCTTTGCTTTTTACGTTTTATTTGTTTTATTATTCCAATGAATATTTGGAGAGATCGCTCTCGATGGAGTTTTTATTACTTAGCGTCGGCAATTCGTGTATGCTCGTAATAAAGCATCAAAAGCCAGCCTTATACATTTTGGTGTGGTGGTAAAGGCATCCCACAATTCTTCCATTTTCTTAATTTTGTGGGCACATTAAAATTGATTTCCAATTCGACAGTCCAGATGGTAGCTTTCTCGAGTTACTTTAGAAATCATGATGAAACTTTTGTGAATTTCGTGGTCTGCAATCGCACTTTGTAAGAACTTGTGGATACGCCGGTTTTCCATAAGAACTCGTTACCCGTGTTAGAGAGATGTACTAGCATGATATGCAGCCTCCCACCATTAGCTCATAGCTGTTGTTGATTAAAAAAAAAAGAAAACTCGCTTTATGAATGAAACAGTTGATCTTTTGTCAAAGGTTAAATCTAAATGTTTTTCGCCCTAGGGAAAGACGAATACTTAGACCTCCCCAAACTCACAATATAGTTTCGAAAGTTGAATTTTTTTCACGTATGAATTTCCGCGTGGAACTTACAAAAAACATGGAGTTTAACTTAGTGTAAATCCTCATCCAGAAACCAGGAAAAATTTTTTATCGTTGATCTTGTGTGCTCTTGAAAGTACTTTTAACAAGGCAAAGCTCACAAAGCATCCAGGTGGACAATCAGACATGATTTCTGAGGCGGATCCAGGGGTGGTTCGGGCGGTTCGGTCGAACCCCCTAAATTGCCCCTCAAAATGCTGGAAATCATGTTTCCGAAGACCTAATTTTCAAAATCTCCCGGGGGAGCATGTCCTCGGACAATTCTCCGAACCCAACTTAACTAAATCCTGGATCCGCACCAGGATTTGATGCTCATGGTTTAAAGATTTAATGAATGTAACAGAGACTTACAATTCATAGACACGACCTTTCGACACTAGCTCCTGTCTAGTGCGCTCATCCGGGGTGTTTTAATCGTTGCAACAAGAGTTCTTTTATATGCTCACTAATTATTTGAACTTGTTTGTTAGACGCTATTGAAGCGTTAACTCGAACTTCCTTAGGGATTTCTTGTGGAATATGTCGTAATAATTAGTCCAAATATGGACCCTCTCTCGCTGATTTGGATCGACACCGCGGAAATACGTTTTCTTGACGTCACAGTAACTGGTCAGTGGTCATCAACCTAAAGGTGAGAAGCGCTTCGATTTGTTCGCGAGATCAATGAAGGTATCGGCCCTCTCGTTGGGTTAAGGTGAAAAATATCCCGGATACTTCAAGCTTTTTGTGAGATTTGATCCTCTAAATGTGCTTTTGAAACTGAAACCAAGTTTGAATGAGTACTAGTTCAGTGGAGTCATTTTGTGTGGAGTAAAGTGCAGTTTTTTGCGAACTCCGTCTGATGAAGTGTCGATCGTGTTACTTTCCTCGACTTCAGTAGTGTCTAAAGCAGCGAAAGGGTATCCAAGCAAAGCAGGAGGCTGGTTTTGTATCATACTTAGGCAGAAAGTTTGAACACCGGTTGGATTTAAAGTGTAATTTGTTCGTAACGATAGAGGTGAGTCAGAGCCATTCTCGCGTTTGGAAAGTATTCATAATCACTTAGCTTTGCGCCGACATGTGGCGCTCGATAATTATTTGCATTGGTAAGGATTTTGCTGTTTCTGTCACCTTTCTGACATTAAGATTGCCGCATCATAGAGAGATCAATTTCCTTGTATGGTTGGGCCAAGCTCTCTAGGAAGAAATTTTTACTAAATTCAGGCCAAAATCTTTTTTTTGTCAAGACCGCATTGTTCTGATCACACCTTTCCATTCGATGTTGATTGGTCGATCAAACCAACGCAGTCTTGACAAAACCTCTCAAGGGGACCAGGAGAGCTAACTGGTTTGTTTGTCGACTGCAGTTCGCTGGCTACCCTCACCGGGCTTATTTTTGTTACCCAACATACTGTGTGATCGGCCAATGGGCCCACAAATGTTTCAAGCAGCCAAATTCGAAATTGGAAAGCCGATCGATCTGGAGATAAAAGTATCGCTAGTGAAATATCTGTGAGAGGAATTGGGAATCGAGTGAATGGAAATAAAACTGCAACATCTGGAATAGACTGGTGGTAATTTTTTGGTGGAATTATTCGCTTCGGGCGACGGACACTTCTAAAATAGGTTTCTGGCCTTGTCTTTCTTTTAGCAGTTGAACACCAACGTTGCGCTAACTCGCCGAAAAAGCTTCAAAATGGCCTGAGACGCTCGGAATCAACAAAGGAAAACAACAAGGCAATAAGGTTAGCCCATTTTATTTCAAAACAAGACATTTTTTCTCTCTTTCAAGGCAAACCGATAACATCCCATACAAACCTTTATAAATATAAAACGTTGCGCAACACGGTAAGAGTGACGTCCGCTTTTCTTGAAGTGAGCTTGGGCTGCCTGTGGTTTTCAGTGCGTTTGCTAGAAACTGTAATTACTACCTTTTTTAATTTTTTTAATTTGCCCAACAGCTGTTCTTGTCGACACGAAGCGTTTGCAATCGTGGGATGTGGCTAAGTTTTACTTCTTTCGACACTGGAACAACAGTAAACTTCTCAGATAGGTATCGCTTATCAGTGAAATCTACCATATTACCGAAACTAGCAAAATTGTTTATTGGTTAATCCCTGTGCAACTACCCCCTTCCCTTTAAAAAATAGGAAATGGTCACCCACAGTGGAAACCACATGTAATTTAAGGAATTCTTTGAATTCTGGTATTACATCAAAAATGTACTGGTGGCAAGCCTGGTAGTCATCCTTACTGTGCAGTGTTTGACATTCCTCGGGATTTTCTCTTGAATAAACCCTGTAATAAGTAATAAATTGTTATTGAAGAGACAGTAGTGTTAGAAAGTTAAATAATTAGAAACAAGCTTGTGTACGTTGTAGGAGAGACTCTTTAACAAAATGCACAAGCTTAGAAACCAGATATTTTGCAGACAAACTGACTTAATGAGACACTGCGTATTCAATGAAGTCCACAAATCATTACACTTTCCATACTTTTTCCAAGACTGGACTGTATTAAGCAAGAATGCCACACAAATTTTACACCAGTTTGCATTGTAGATGCTGTGGGTCTCTTTTTTTTTCTTCATGATCAGAAATGATTGTTCAAGGTTCACTTGGTGTATCTACAGTAATATATATGTACCGATGTGCTGAAATATACAATCAGTCATCAAAGTGCACTCGTGCTGTAGGCAACAGTGTGGAGTATTAGTGAAATAGTTAGATGTTGTCTGTCTTGCCTTAGCTCTTTAAAAGATTGCCGCATCATAGAGAGATCAATTTCCTTGTATGGTTGGGCCAAGCTCTCTTAGGAAGAAATTTTTACTAAATTCAGGCCAAAATCTTTTTATTTCTGTTATGACAGCTCTGGTGGATATCCCTCCTCTGCACAGCTGGGGTGGACTTCCAGGAGATGAAACCACTACGCATCTGTGAATGCTGACTGTGTCAACTGGTTGAGGAACTGCATCCACAGATGACTGTGTGTCCATGAGAAGAGTTGTCATATGGACAGCATTAGTAAGTATTTGCTCTGTTGGTTTTTTAACTGTGTTGATGTTGTGGAAATCATCCATGCATAGTATTTGAAAGGATTTCTGCTAAGCCAAAGCAAAAAATAAAATTATTCAGTGGTAGGAGTTTTCTGTAGGAAAATCCAGGTATAAAACAATAATATGTATGTAGACATGTATTTTCACAAATTTTAACCCTTTCACTCCCAGAAGTGCCATATGGCACTCGTCTGGAAATTTGCATATTTTCCCATAAGTGCCATATGGAACTCTGAAACCAAACATATTTTGACCAATCATAACTCGTGATAGATAGGGGAAGTAAAGCGTGATCGTAATTCAGCCAATAGCAGAGGCCCTAAGGTTTCTATTGATACCAAAATCATATTAGGCTCCTACACAAATTTTATTCATCGAGTCGTTTCTGACCTCGTTCGTTCTCTACACGGGAAAAAATATCACATTTTTTGTGATAATTTCTTTACTTCTGTAAAACTTGCAGAGGATCTTTTGGAAAATGATATCTACCTTTGTGGAACAACGCGTTCGAATCGAAAGGACTTTCCAAAACAACTCAAGCCAAATGTGGCTGCTGTGAAAGTTCTTCGTCGCGGCGAATCGCTCTTTCGACGAAAAGGCGACGTTGTTGCGACCGTGTGGAAGGACAAAAAATTGGTTTCCTTCATAAGCACACAATGCCAGGTTGGGGGAAACGTGACCGTTTCCCGAAAGCAAAAGGACGGGTCAATTATCCAAGTCCCAACTGTTCCTGTGGTGCAACTCTACTACAAATACATGGGAGGAGTTGACCTCAGCGACCGAAAGCGGCAGTATTATGAGTCCTCTCGTCGCGCAGAAAAGTGGTGGCGTTACTTGCTTTGGTTTAGCGTTGATGTGTGTATTGTCAACGCACATATTCTAATGATGGAGGCAGATAATCATCCCGATCTATCACAGCTTCAATTTCGCATTGAACTAATCGAAGGGTTGATTGGCGAGTTTACGGCACGACAGAGAAACACGGCAATCGAAGGAACTGTACAAGCTCATCACTGGCCCGTGCAAATGTCCAAAGGAAGGTGCAAACGATGCCTTAAGAGCAGAAAGAACACTTTTTGTCGAATGGGATGTGAACTGTGCGGGATTCGAATTTGTTTGACGTGTGTTAAGAACCATCATTCCGCTAGCCTGTAACCACCAACCGTGCGAAATTCGAATTTGCGAGAACGGGAACTCTGTAACTTGAAATGAAATTACTCGTAAATCCCAGACTTGCCATTTTTTTTTTGCATTGTATTTCACTTTGTTATCTTAGAAATTGATATAATATTCTTAATCCTTTAGTATGCTGCTTTTAGTGTTGAATAAATTTGAAATTTTACCAGTATATTTCACAACTTACCTTGAAATGAGGAGGATCACTTAAAATGCAGTTTTGTATCTCAGTTAACTTGTTTGTATAAACTCCAACTGCATTAATTTTATATTGATATGAAAGTTCTTTCTCTATACAATAAACCTTTTTTTTGCATTGCAACTCCTAAAAATGCATAGTTTTCTGGTTATTTTCCTTTGTGTTGAGGTACCCCTAATTTCTCCCCCAAAGCAACCATAATATCCCACACCCCTTAGGCAATTAGAGTGGTTTCAAACAGAACCTCAGTGGGAGTGAAAATGACTCTGAATTGCTTGGCAAACCATGTATTCTGCCCTCTCCAGATGACTAGATGCAATACTGTGTCTCTTCTGGGTGTTAGTTTTCCCATCCCTTGCAAATCCTAACACTTTTCCAAGAGCCATTCCACTAGATTGGAGGCCATGCAGCTCTAAGAAGATCGAACTTTCGTCCAGGAATTCACCATGTCTCTGATTTCTGATTATCAGACCAAATAGGTTTTACACATTTGATCACTTAGAAACACACATTAATAGTTGAACTGAGACGCACAAATCTAAAAGCAATGCTAGGCAAGGAACTGAAAGGAAGCACAGTGTAGTAGGAGGAGCTAGGCTTACACCCAAATATTTTGAATCCATATTTTTGCCACCACCACCCCGCCACCTTCAAAATTTTGCTTGGTAACACATGCAGGTATTTTTCATTGAAGTAACTTCCGACTGTCTTTCATTTTATAGTGTCCAGGGGATTGTCTGTCAGGTTAATATGTTTCTTGTTTTACTTTTTTAAAAGATTTAATTAAAAAAGCTATATTGTTCATAAAATTATTATTTTTGTATTGCGTCTTGTTTTGTAATTTCCTGTAAAAAAAATTACGCCTGTGATTGTGACTCATTTAAAATGCTGTGAATGTTCTTGGTCTGCTGTGGTATTCTACATTAGAATTTGATTTCATTTATAAGTACCAGTGTGGCCTATAACTAAAAATACCTGTAATATAATAGTTGCCATATAACAGCTGTTGCCCTTTTCTCCTGTAGGTCTGCTCTTTTTTCCCCATGATGTTCAGAGAGAATACTGTCAAGGATGATCTTATACAGTTTTGGGGAATTTGATTTTATGAAAAACTGGCTGGCTTGCAAGTCTCTGCCAATCTGAGCATTTTTCCATTTTTTTGTTTAGAGTTTGTAGGAGGTCTTTGAATGTTGGTTCCGTTAGAGATAAATACAATTTAGGTTCAATCAAAATTGTAGTATTATTGCTATTACAGTGTATCTTCTAAGTAAAAAAGAGCTTCATAAAGGATGAGATTGTTAGTTTACCATTTAACTTCTCCTGAATGCATTTCCAAGTTGATGCTTCAAACATAATGTCCCCGTCCTGGCCAACTAACATGTCACCAAACTGTCCTTCGACAATCCTCCAGTAATCAGGATTTTGCAGCTGTGACACCGAAAGGGATGAGCTGTTTGTGGCTTTTTTATCGTAGTAAACATTCTTTTTCTTCAAAACCACATGTAGTATTTTCATTATGGTGTAACATGCTGTAATTCTAAGATCTACATAGCACCATTGATTATTATACCAAACAATGTTTACAGTTAAGACTGTACCTCAGAGGTAAATTGTTGACCAACTTCAAAATCCATCTCTTAAGTTTGATTGGAACTTCCCCCAGGAAAATTTTGACAATTTTAACTCCCCCTGGGGAATTATGGTATTAATGCTGCATTAGCTCCTCAGCCAACAGTTGTTAGATTTACCTGCACTCCCTAATTGTAGGTGGGGGGTTGAGGGTGTTTTCAATTGACTGATGCTTAAGATGCAGTAATCAATCAAATGGTACAATGCCTGGGCTCAAATTTGTTAGAGCGGAAGTGACGGTAATAATTCTGTCTATCATTGGCTTTGCATTCTCTTCATTTCTTTTATCACACGCCAAGAACTCTATTGAAAGAATGCTTGAGAGGATAGTGTACTTTCGCCGAAGGAGTCCAATTACACGTTCAACATGAATTCGCAAGTTCGCTATGCCCCTTGTTTTTTCGACGTCTATTGGATCTAGCTGATCCCTACCTTTAGTAAAAGCAGGGATCACTAACTCTACTCTTTGCATTAAAACACTTTCATGGATAGTGAACCCACGATTTGCCATGACTAAGTCTCCTGGTACAAGTTTATTTAGTATCCCACAGTTATCTGTGAGATGTTTATCAGAGGTTCTCCCTCCCCAAGCTTGAGATACAAAGGATATGCTTCCTTGAGGAGTGATCCCAATGAGAATTTTAACAGTACTGTGACTTTTGTAAGAAGAATAAGTTTGTGCTCGAGCATAGAGGTTTGATGGTCTGTTGGTAAACACCTCAAAACAATATATGATTACAGTAACTCTGTTTCCAAAAGAAAATTGAAAACATTGGGGCATTGTTCTCCAAAGGTCAGCACGATCAGGCCAAACAATTAACGGTGCCAATCTACAACCCATAACAATCATCCACGCTAGAAAAATTCTAGAAACGGTCGAATGTGACACACCAAAACGATACGCCAGATCTTGCATGGGAGCATTCAGTCTTAACTTCATAAGTGTTAAAATGAATTCTGAAACTTTGAAAGAGTCATTGACTTGCGATTAACATGAGGTGAAACATGTCGGAACACAGTCATTAAGACATCAAATCTGATATTCCTGTGTAGAAAGCAACTTTCTCGTCATCCCCGGCAAACCAGTTCTCTTCGAAGAGTTTCTCAGCAGTTACAAACAGATAGTCAAACTCTTCTGTCTGAGTCGCAACTCCTGTCTCCATATCAGTATCAAAAATGTTCTCGATACCATTATCTTCCACTTGTATCCCTGGTTCATTGATTTTTTGCTTCTTAGCTGCCACTTCTTGCTGGAGTTGCTCCCGTAGTTTGTCTTGAGCTTCGACTCTTAGTTTCTCTCGAAGTCGTCGTCTTTCGTCTCGCTTTGCAAAAGACTGTAACTTTTCCTCTAGCTTTTTTGTCCAGAGAGTTTTTTGTCATGTCCTAAGCATAACGATGGCACCCAGTCTACATTAAACTTATCCCACCTTTTCGCTGCTTTACCCGAAACAAAATGTTTCCCGCAGACGCGACCATGTTTTTTGTGTGATTCTGTCAAGTCGTCTCTACTTATCGCCGAAATCCATCGTTCTCTTCTCAATTCTGACAATTTTCTTGCTTCTTCCCCTTCGTTAGTTATTAACTCAGGAAATTTTGAAAACTGAGCACCTTCATCTCTTCCACTTTTCGCTCCGCAGCCAAAAATCAAGCATAAAACATCTTGCTTCGAATTGTTTACGTTCTGCGAGGTGCACAAACATGGCGGTGTCACAGTGATATGTGTACCCCCGCACACATATCACTAGTGATATGTGTACCCCCTCCAAGATGGCGGCCAGTGATATGTGTATCCCCCACCCCCCTCCGCTCCAAAAAATAAATAATTACGGCTAGCTTGTGTTAATAGACGCAAATCGTTCACTGAACCATCTTCCACAATCAGAACTGTAAAGACACGACTCGCGAGTCCGACAGTTCTTATGGGCCAGTAGCAAACATCAAACAATCTATTGGAAATATAAAGGAATCGAAATTGTCATGTAAACAAAAATATATCTTGGGATACACATATCACTGGTGACTGCAATCGTATCGGCTTTGTCGCTTGTCTAGCACAGAAATTACTTGCCACTAGCTCCTTTACTGGCTAGTACGTAAGTGCATGAGATATTTCACCAACTGACAGCAAGTTTTATTGATTCCCAATCATATCTGTCACTGACAAATTTAAAAAGTACACAGACGACATCGCACTAGCCAGGGGATACGTATATAACTGAGATCTCTCGTTCAGTGATATGTGTATCCTCAACATATCTCGGGGTTAAGCATATTACGGAAATCGTAGTAAGTGATATGTGTATCCCTTGGTAAAGCAAGCGCTGTTGTCTTTCTAGCAAATTACTAGCTAAGCTTATATATGGCTGGTAAGTGTATTATTGATTCCAAATTGACTGACGACAGCGAGTTAGTCAGGGGATACACATATCACTGCGATCGCCGTTCAGTGATATGTGTATCCCCAATACATCTAGGGGATACAATGTGGATACGCATATCGCGGCAATCGCAGTCAACATGTGTATTGTTATTCAGTTGCATTGTGATCTTCTTCCGTTTATATTTTGGATCGGAAACTTTAAAATATAAAACCACAAAATTTGTTCCTCGTAGCCATGTTTTCTTTGAAGCTCTAAGAGGCCCGGGTGCAAAGCTTCAGTGTTTTGTGTATCCCTACCAGGGGTACACATATCACTAGTGATATGTGTGCGGGGGTACACATATCACGGAGGTACACATATCACTGTGACAGGTGTCAGCGGCGCATAAAATTAAGGTCACGTGACTGAAACCGACCTATTGAGCGAGTTTTGGTTTTGGGACATAGTTGAACGAGTCGAATCTGTGGGTCATTTTATCGTGAATATTATCGGGAAAATCTCTTGTGTTAAAAGCAATTGGAAGATTCCTGACACATGGCAAACGATCTTAATTTCTTGATCATAACTATCTTTACTCTCAGCGCTGTAGGTTAGTATAATAAGTAAGTTTTTTGTTCGTTTTCCCTGAAGCTTAAGCTAGCTTCCGAAATCGTTCCACGATTTCGGAATCGTTCCACGATTCACGTGGAGCACCCAAAGTAACTCGTGAACGGTATTTTTAAACCGCTCCATTGCCTCATTTCGCATAAGTTATGCTTTTTTCAAGTTCACGTGGTCGAAAATACTTCTCTTCTCGGATTTGCCTGTATCTCAACGCTTAGATTAGGAACAGTGGTAAGATTTCGTGTTCTGTTGGAAGACCGTGGTCCAGCCCACACTCATCGAGCATTTAATGTGTTTTAGTGGTGCCACATTATGTGGTGGTATTTCGCCTACAGACTATAGAAACCTGCAAGGTACTCAAAATTTTTCTTGGACCTGTTTTACATATATATTAAATCTACAGTCGTTACCGTTTACCGCAATCAGTGATCTGAAATTTGACAGGGAAGAGAGGTTTGCCTGTCTGAATCTGACAGCTGGATTCGACCGCTAGCAATCCTTCCTTTTCGGCGAAGTCTCTCGCGCTAGTAACAAAAAATTAGGTGAAAAAAATTAATATTAGTGTGTTTCGGAGAGCTCTTGGACTGATACTGATAGTTACAGATTCAAGACATCCGACAGATCTAGTCATAGCGGTAGTGTTGTGATTTTTTGGCGTTTCATCATTTTCAAAGCAAACCATGTATGACTACTGTCACGTGACTGTCATGTGGTTGTAAGGTTTACTATTTTCTGTTCTTTTGTTTCAACTGCGTTAAACCAGGTTTCGTGTGTTTATTGAAACTACCTTGCTACAAAGGAAATCTGAATACTTTGAGTTCGTTATTAGTATTTTTTCAGGGCTGGATTTTAAGAAATGGCAAAGACTTGTTATGTCAGATGACCTTGGTAACGCAATGTTTCTCATTTATTTCACAGTTGCAGCAACAAATGGGCACGTTTCCATCAAGCCTGGCAAGTTCACAACTACATTCTTGTTTGTAATTTATCTCACCGATAAGTCTGATGTCAAACTTAACCCTCTGTTCACTTTCATTTAAGCTAGGAACCTACATATCATATTGCTTTTGGCACCCAGATATATATGTGCCAGTCCTTTAATGCATTCATAAGGACTTACCACCGACAACCTGACATATAGCTGGATGTAGATGTATTTCTCTTTAGTGAAGGGGGAAGGAGCTTATGGGAAAACTTCAAAGGGCCCCAAGCATAAGTAAATACCAGATACAAAGGGTATTTCTTTGTTGAAATCTTTTATTTTTGTTGTTGTTAAGATATTGGGTTGCAACACCCACTTACAGAAAAGGGATAAGAAAAATTGTAAGTTAACTCAAACAAGTTCAAAAGCAAAATACAAATTCCAACTTTATGATTAATTAATTTTTAACAGATCAAGTAATTTTTTTCTTTTACAAAATCAGTCTTTAAGACTGTTGTTATCATTTATTATTTAATGCATTTATTATGTCACAGTTATGGTGTCAAAACACTGAAATTGTATTTTTTATCTAGTTACAGCCTATGTGACAGAAACTGTGAACCTTTTTTACACAAGATCGGTAAACGACAGAGATAGCAGCTTTCGCAAGTATGCAGTGTCGAAAGACCATGTAAACTTCATCACTCTTGGACAGGAAAAAGATGGAAAGGATAAATTTTTCTGCACCGAAAATACAGATTACTCAGACATCTGCCAGGAGCGTTTCTCCTTTCGTTATGTCAACGACACACATGTGTCATTTCAGATAAGAAATGTAACACTACCAGATGCTGGGCTGTATGACTGTCACAAGTATTTCTCCGAGGTTGGGGTCACCAAGGACCCAGGATATGAACATATCAATTTGAGTGTACAAGGTAAAGTATGCATACGTGCGTGTTTATAATCTAGTCATTTATTAACTCATTTATTTAATGTAATACATGATAAGATTTCAATACTTTTCATTTGGGGCAAAGAAATTTAATAAATCTGATATACAGAGTAGATGGCACTTTCTCAACTGTGTTTTACTTACCTTTCGGATACTTTGGACAGCTGTCTGCTGATGGGGGAATGAATCTTAGTCTACACACAAAATGGAGTATGTAGACTGTGGATTTAATCCAAAATACAGACTGAAAAAGAAAAACATTGCATGATAATGAGTTGATAATGAAATATTATTGTGCTCAAGGTTAACTTAGACGAAAAACTGAATTGTTCTCAGTTTGCATTTGGTACCTCCACAGGTCTGCTATCTGTATTTTGTTACTAACAGTTTTTACCTTTTACCCAAAAAACCAGCAGTCGGCAATAAAGAAATTATGTCCCCCATTGTTCTCTGGACAACAAGTCCTCATTCAGGTTGGTAATTTACTGGATATTTGAGAAAGTGTAAAGCAAAAAAAGGAAAGTGAATGAAGCAAATTAGCAATGACAGTGCACAATTTAGCTGAATTGCCCTGGAATAGCTTAAAAGGAATGGAACAGCATGAAGTTATAGGTAGTATTGGAAAGGAATCCCAGTAGTATAGGCCCTAGCATAACATATAATGTGTCATAGAATCGTAGGATCAACATTATGTGATATATGGTGAGTGGTGTTTAATTAAGTGAGGTGTAAATGGGGTGAAACTAAGAAAATTATGTGAGCTGATAGTGTGCTCATGTTAAAACATTGTCAAAGTAAAGTGGAGTGTTGTGAGATTTTATTGAATTAATGGTGTAGAAAGAGTTGAATAAGGTTGCTTGGATTGATCTGGAAAAAGAATGGATAGGGCTAATGTGTGTGAGTGGACAGATGTAGATGAAATGCAAGAATGTCACTGATATCTTTCATTTCCATCTTTGTCACGCATGCTTTCTCTCATGTGCTGATGGTGCTAACTGCTCTATACGCCCTACTAATCATTAGTGACCATTACGTGGGAACATTAAGTGGACACTTCACAGTTCATGAATGTCACTGATATCTTTCATTTCCATCTTTGTGACACATGCTTTCTCTCATGTGCTGATGGTGCTAACTGTTCTATACGCCCTACTAATCATTAGCAACCATTATGTGGGAACATTAAGTGGACACTTCACAGTTCATGATATTAATAATGATATTTTACATTTATAATGCGATGATGATTAAATGTATTTCCCTGGTTGAGCTGATCATATGATTTATGTTATGATAGTTATGATAATTGCCATTACTGTTAAGAATTATTATTTTTATCATTATGGTAACTGTTGTTACAGTTGAATCTCAGTTATCTGGACTTGTGGGGACTGGGCTGAATAGTCCATATCATTGAACATATAAATATTTATGGTCAAAAATTAAACAATTTAAGGGAAAAACTGTTTTGTTCTCAGTTTGCATTTGGCATCTGGTCTGCTGTCTGTATTTGTTACTAAAGGTTTGTACCTTTTTACCAGAAAAACCAGTGGTTGAAACAAAAGAAATAAATTCCACGATTGTTTCTAGGGCCACAAGCCATCACTCAGGTTGGTAATTTGCTTGATACTTAAAAATAAGCCAAAAAGTAGAGCAAAAAAGAAAGTGAGTGAAGCAAGTTAGCAATGAAAGTGTATAACTTAGCTGAATTACCCTGGCATAATGTCGTAAGTCAGTCATGTTGGATCCCGTGATTACGGAGAGTTAGATTATTAAAAAGTAAGGTTTTTACAGCAAGCAGGGCATTATGGTTCATTTTACTTTAGCTCTTTTCGAGACTGATACTCTGGATACTACACCTGGAATAGCTATAAAGGAATGGAACAGCATGAATTAATAAGTAGTATTGGAAATGAATGTCACTAGGCCCTTGCAGAGCACAGAATTTGGTGGTAATGGTGTGGTAGCATTATGGTTGTCATAGAATTGCAGGATCAACATTATGTGATATGTGGTGGTGTTGAGTGCCGTTGGTGAGATGCAAATGGGGTGAAACCAAGAACAAAACTTGAGCTGATTATGTGCTCGTGTTGAAACTTTGGCAAAGTAAAGTGGAATGCTAGCTGGGAGATGTACTGGATTTCATGTTTCAGAATAGAGTTGTATAGGGTGGCTTGGATTGATCTGGAAAAGAATGGATTTGGCTTATGTGTGTGAGTGGATGGATGTAGGTGTAATGCAAGAATGTCACTGATACCTTTCATTTCCATCTTTATAGGGATATTTCAGCCTTTCTTTCTCATGCTGATGGTGGTAACCACTCTAATTCGGGCCTTGTTCTATTAGACATGGGAACATTACGAGGACACTTCACAGTTCATGATTGAATGTATTTCCCTGGTTGAGCTGACCATATTATTTATTTTATGATAATTATGATAATTGCTATTATTATTAATAGTTATTACTATTTTTATTATTGTAATTATTGGCCATTAATGATTATCAATGGCCAACATTAAAAAAGAATATGTATCATTTTGTCAATGCTAAGTAAGTAAATATAGCAAAGGGACAGAGAAAAAAAATTTACAGATACATATTTTAATATTTAATATTTAAATTTAACCCTAACTCCCAAGATCTGATTTTTAATTCTTCCCTCTAACTGCTACACATTTTCTTGAAAATATTTTTAGTTGAATTTGGTGTCCAGACCAAGTATATACAACTCCATACTGATAAGGTTGAGTATTCTCATTGCCTATTTGTGGGGTAAGGTATGGATATTGTAGGGAGAGGTTGAATGTTAATCACTTCTGGGAGTAAAAGGGTTACCGTATTTATTCGCCTATAAGCCGAGCGATTTTTCCAACAAATTAAACTGAGAACAGGTAAATTCTCACAGGTAAATTCACAGCTCTTTAGTACAAAGCACTCTAGACTTAACCTACAAAAAAAGGCTTTCTCGCGTGTTGGTGTCAAAATTTGGAATAAGATACCGAAAGAATTCAAAACGTTATCAAAACATTCCTTTAATAAACAAATTAAAACGTCTTTATTTCAGATACTAGATAATGAAGATTCTTATCTTGATGTTGAAAAGATCTCCTCTAAACTTAAGGACTGCATAATTAAAACAAATTGATCCGATTGCTTTCAGTACTAATGTATTTGCTTCTATACTTTATTGAACAACTATTGATGTATTTGCCAGCTATGCTTCTTTTTATAATTCAACAATATCTAATTATTTAGTTTTTAATTTTCTTTATATATTGTAAATAATGTTTGTTGATGATTGACCCGCCTCGAATAGCAAATTTGCTATCTGCGGGTCAACATAATCTAAATTATTTTGTAAGAAAAAGAAAAAATAAAGTGTGTGTAAAGTGTGTGTGTATTCTCGCCAAGGTAGGGGGTTCGGCTTATAGCCGAGTATTTTGGCCAAAAAATATTTACGGGTGCTTAACAAGATTCGAAATTCAATGTTTATTCGACTATAAGCCGAGCGATTATCAACAAACACAAATTTCTCGGATCGCATAGGAGTTTCATCCATCTTGAACAGCCTGGAGAGCAAATGTCCATACCGTTGCCGAAGTGCGATCACGAACCGATGGAACTGGATGATCTTTTCTTCCAGATCTTGTGGGAGTCGCTGTGCCAGGGTTGTCTTAGTGCGAAGGCTGATAGAATGGCGCTTTTTCCATCTCTGGTACCGACCCAGTGAGGCTTTGAAGTCTGGATCACCGCTCAACTCCTTAGCTTTTAGCCGTAGAATTAATCTGCTTACAGCAATTCCTGTAAAAGATAAAAGAGATCCATTGTTTGACTTGTTTTGACAACATGAAAAACTGGCCAATCAGAAGCGGTCATTCCCACGGTTTGTGTAGACATTGCAACACGATCTGACAGATATCAGCTGATCGAAGCTGTTCATTGTTTTAAAGAAGCGAAAGACTTACCTTGACTCCCCTGCTCTGAAAACCAGTCCAGTAGTGTTTGATCCAATTCAGGATACTTTGGCGAAAAGCAGCCCATCGTCTTTCGCTTTGCTGACATTTTAAGCTCACCATTAAACAGGTTCGCTTGATCTTTTCGCCAGCGACGCACCATCGATTCACTGATTCCGCAATCTCTAGCGATCTCGGAGTTGTTTTCGACGGCCTCTGTTTCAGCAACGACTTTTAGTTTGAACGCTAAGTTGTATGAAGAATGACGAACTTTCGGCATGATGATCGATTACGATAACTTTGAAAGAGAGCTATTGTTTGAGACAGGATTCTGAACTCAGGTGAATGTTTTGTTATGTCACGCATGGTTCTATTTATTTACACATTAAATTCAACTTATCTGTGATTTGTTGTTACTTTCAATTAAACGACCAATAACAACTGAGTAAATAACCTACTTTTTGGTTGCATGTTTCCCGAGAGGGAAGCTCCTTTTGTTTTCGGTTTATGTTAATTCATCTCAGTTAACGACACGTGTGGAGTACTTTGCAATTATTAGGTCTCGGCTTATAGCCGAATGTTTTGTGTTTATTTTTTATTTCAATGCAACAGCTGCTGACATGAAGAAGTTTAGGGTCTCGGCTTATAGCCGAGATCGGCTTATAGGCGAGTAAATACGGTAGTTACCAGTTTTTGAAAGTGGAATGGTTGAATTTACAAGGATTTGTATGGAAAACCATGTCTGAGTGTGACTGGGTGGCAAAAGTTACAAATGCTTCTAACTTGGCAGCTGTGGCAATCGCTTCTTATGAGATAGATGGTTGAAAATTTGTAGGTTTATCCAATTTTACTATGCTCTTTCGGCTTGGGCTAACAAAATTTTTGAAAAGTGAACTTTTTTCGTGTTTACCGAAAGTTGATCATGTGATTAAGGCATGCAAAGAGCCTATTTTGATTTTAATGAGGATGTATTTTCATATTTTAATACGACTTTTTTCGTGTTCAGGTTCGTGATTTTGATGAGGATGTATTTTTTATGTTTATTGATTATGAGATTGATTATGGAGTGACTTGACCCTTTTTCCAATAATGCAGTCAAATTTAGCAATCTGGAAATCTCTCTAGTTGCTGCATTTTGATCAGTTAATATTTGGGTAGACCAAAATGAAGTGGGTTACAATAATGAAGGTGTAAAAATACAAAAAGCCAGGGTCAGTGTCTTTTTCAATTGCATGAAAAGAACATTCTTGATATGATGTAGAGTTTCTGCCGATATGAACATCTATCCACATATGAGTGTCAAACAGACGGGTCTCTTCCTACCCCATGGGTTTTCGCCCCACTCCTCCCCCATTACCTTTCCCACGCGGGAAACCAGGAACCAGTCATTACTTCCCGCCTGAGGGCCAGGAGATGGGGGAGAACGAAGAGGGGATCAGTCGTCGCCAAAAGAGTGTAAATATGGACTATAAAGAATTGACTGCCAGGGGTGGGGAGGGGAGTCATTTGAATACTACAGGGCCTTAAGGGGGATCGGGTAAATTTGATTATGACACAACTAAAATCCTCAGACCCTCCCCAGCCCCTGGGGGAGAGAGCTTTCAGAGGAATTTTTATTACTCAGCGTTGGCAATTCGGGTAAGTTCGTAATAACGCATTAAAAAAAAAAAAAAAAAACAGTGTGGTGTAGTGGTGAAGGCATCGATCTTACAGTTCGTACCATTTTATTAAGTTCATAGTCGTAATGGAATTGATATTCAATTTCACATTCCAAACAAAAGCATTCTCAAGTCACTGAAGAAGTAATGATTAAATTTTTGCGAATTTCCCTGGACTGCAATCACGCTATGTAAAGAACTTGTGAGTTAATTTTCCACACACATTTTCGTTTTCTAACTGATAGAGAGATTTTACTAGCATGTAGGCCCCCATTATCAGCGCATCGCAGTTGCTGATGAAGATGATCTCTCTTTTATTGAATGAAATACTTGATCTTTTGTCAAGGATTGATCTAAATGTTATTTGCGCCAGGAAACAGGAATAATTAGACCTCACCAAACTCAGAATGCTGCGAGAAGTGAAATTAATGTTTGAGAAGTAAAAACATCTGCATGAAACTTACGAAAAACATGGAGTTTACGTCAATTTTTTTTGTTTAAATCCTCCTTCAGAAAACCGAAAAAACTCCATTTATCATGGCTTACATAATCTTGTGTGCTCTTGAAAGCACTCTTAAATTGTTTGTTCTCTTAAGAAAAATGCATAGTCGATTTTTACGTTCCAAACCCAAAACATCCCAATTGTTCCATTATCCAGACTGCGTGGCGCGTAAACATGTATATGCTTTCAAAAATTAACATTCAAAGGTAACGCGGGTTTAATGAGCACTGATGGACGTGCTATACTTCACTTTTGAAAACGCTACGATTTCTCTAAAAGCTTAAAAATTTAAAAAAGGTTGTAATGCAAAGTTCAATGAACTAAAAGAAGAGAAAAATCAGGGAGTTTTGGAAATCGTGTCCAAACTTTTGCAAAAAATGGTTATTTTTATTATTTAATCTATAAAGGAACCAAGGGTTTCGTTGAAATTGATTACAGAACTCCGTCAAGAAGTGGTTAATTTTGAGAACAATTCATGATGTAAACAAGGATTTTTGTGAAGATATGCCGGCCCCTTGTGTGTCGATTTCATCCCCGTAGGCCCAGGAAAAATATTCTCTCCTCATTGGCTTGAAAGCACAGCTGAGGTCTAATCGCCTGATGTAAATGGCGTGTATATATCAAAATAACTCTAATTCTCCTAAATTTGAACAAACCACTGAGCGCATTTATAGAACCTTTTCAAATATTAATGCTGATATCTGCCTTCAGACAAAAAAAATATAAGTACTTAGTCAAAATATTCGAGCCATATCTCCTACGCTTGAAGTAACATTTGATAGACTTTCGAACCTTTGCTATCGAAAATAACCGGCGAACGCATATAACAAGGAAGGAATATGTCACGGAAATCTGGCTGAACCTTTTTTTTTTTTTTTAACTAATTCTTTATTTTTGCCCAGGCTGTGTGCATGTACTTCTCCTCGATGACAAATAGGTTATCGAAGTAGAGTTGTTTTGATATAAAGTCAAAAATGAATTCCAATGTCGACTTGGTTCACACTGACTGGCACGAGAGAAACACAGGTAGGCGCTGTTTTAAAGAAATTTTTAAAAAGATATCATAAATATCTTTTCGCCGGATTATTTTCGAGAGAATTTTGTTTGCTTTCCGCGAACGTTTTAATCTTTTATTGCAAAATGTTTTATTGCGTATTCTGGTTAGTTTTGTATTTATTGTCAGGAAAACATCACGCAGATAATATTAACGGTGCCTTAAGTTCCGATTCCCTCCCTCAAGGAAAAAACAAGTTGACACAATACGCAAAAAAAAAAAAAATGTGAATGGATACTGTCATGCAAAGAAATATCCCCTCTGGTGATTTATTGTTATCAGATGGACTCCCTGCGTAGAAGAACATGTTTAAGTGGAGTGAAAATCTTACATGAAAATGGACTCACCTGACACATACAAGATTGCAACCACTTAGGTTGTCAAAGAAAAGCAACAAAAAATTATGTGGATAAGAGTATATCTTCGGTTTTTTTTTTTTTTTTTTTTTTTTTTTTTTAACTACTACCCAAAGAGTTATCTGGAAAAAGCGATGCGATGAAAACTGAGCGATGAGTCTGTTAACCGTAACTTTTTTGTTTTTCTCCTAACTCATCCTCAAGAAGTCAGGTGAAATTTATTACACAGGAAACACAACAAACTTGAACAACACACCATACAAAAAAAAAAATATGAAAAAGAAACCACAGCTGAAGACGAACTACCGCGCGTTGAGCTTAGTTTGGCATGTTTTTCAGTTAAACAATATTTGTTTTCTTCCAGAAACCTCTGAGTGCATGAAGAACCTCATTACATAAGATTTCTCAGTTTTTTGGATCTTGCTTCACCCTTCTTCTGTATGAAAACTCGGTTAGATCAGTTACGGATATCTCAAATAGGTTCAGGAATATAATCCCCTTAGCAGCACTTCGAATTTAACTTAGTTACCGTGACGAAACTCAAGAGATGGTGCTTCAGTTGTTCATGTCTCTTCGCTGAGATGAAATTTCCCATATACACAACACTTGGCCAAAATTTCTACTAACGAGCTGAAATTTCTCATGCATACAAACAAGGAACAAAATTGCACCTTAGACTCCTTAGTAGTAAATTCATATAAGAGGCCCTTATTTCTCTGAAGAAGGTCAACTGCGCTAATGGATTCACTATGGTTGCAGTGCCGATTCTGTTCTGGGTTCTGTCACGTCTTAATACACTCTTTGTTGAATCATGGCGATCATTCATTCTTTACGAGGATGTTACAGTCTCAGGGTCCCTCTCAGGCACTCTGAGAACATGCCCTTCCCCACTCCTGCTATCAGTTTTCAGTCACCGGAAGTTGAAGTTTACGGACTAAACACAAAAACAATAAAGGCACTAAATGCACAATACTAAAGGAGTTAAAATTCGAAATCATACAATGATCAAAGGCTCCTAGGAAGAAAATTAGATTTCTTGTATCGGCTAGTCTCAACGGGACAGCCGAAGGAAATCAGCTAAAGTGATTCCTCAGTATTGCACTGCGCATCCCGTACTGCGCATAAAAATCACGCGAGCAGGCGACAAGGAGGGTGCGCATTGCGAGTAGGCCTTTATAGATTATGCTAGCATAATTTTTGGCATAATTTGAGCAAACTGGCATAATTTCTGTCAAATAGCAATGCTAGCATAATTCGCATTATCGGATCATTTTTTACTACAATTTGATCATTAAACGTATATGTGCACGATCCTTCGCAGTAAAGCACCATTTAAGCAATAGTGAAAATCAGACCTGAAAAAAATTCAGGCCTGTACGGGATTCGAACCACTGACCTCTGCATGCGATACTAGTGCGATACTAGTATCGCATGCAGAGGTCAGTGGTTCGAATCCCGTACAGGCCTGAATTTTTTTCAGGTCTGATTTTCACTATTGCTTAAATGGTGCTTTACTGCGAAGGATCGTGCACATATACGTTTCATAACCGCAGTTCATATATATGTATTTCATATGTTTGTTGTTTAATTTGATCATTGTTCATCTCTACTCCCAAGCACTTGGTGCTGTTATTCGATGTTTTAAGTTTTAGTTCAAGTAGTAGCATTTGTAGCACTGTGAATCACTGAGTGGCGTCTGAAACGGTCTGAGCCCAGGTCTGGGGTGCACCGAAACCGGAAGTCACATTGTAAGCCATGTTAGTTCCAGTACCTCTCATCAGGCAAGGCTACAAATTACAAAATGGCGCAATCGCAGATAAGCTATATAGTCTAGTACTATGCTCGTGTGCATGTTAACATGAACCACATGTTCATTTGAATTCATTGTGGATTTGTTGCGTTTCTATCTGGTAGACCAACGGCATCTAATTAAAAAATGTATTTTTTGGACTTATCTGCAATTTTCAGAGCATAATTTTTTAAAAAGGGGCACAATTTGGAAAAAAGAGCATAATTTTAGCATAATTTCGCCACACAAAAAAGCAATGCTACTAGCATAACATACTACTTTTACTAGCATAATCTATAAAGGTCTAATTGCGAGAACAAGTAATTGTTTTTCAATCAATGGACAGGATAAACGGGTACTATGGTCTTTTGCTCTTGAACGAGGACGGTAACTTATATTTTCTATTGCATGATTTTGGTGTTCAAATTATCCCCTCTAAACTCAAATTGAAAAAAATTATTGAAGGGAAAAATATCTAGCCGTTGCTGGAGGGTGAAAATTATGACCTTGAAAGCAACGCCTCGAAGAATTGCATGATATTTTTACGCAAAATTTTTATTACAGTCTTTTATACGCCCGAGACTTTCTGCCCATCAAGTACTTTTTCAAGTTTTATAGTTAAAACCTTGCTACCAGCTACCGCAAAATGTACCGCGAACAGATGAAATGACGCACGTGATTGGTACCCGTACAGGCATGAATGGGGTAAGATTGGCCCCTAATATCTCTTAAACAAGCATGTTGACTTATCTTTTTTTATTGTAGTTTTCGAAACAGACTTTGGTAGGGAATATTTTAAAGAAAATTTTAAAGAATTTGCATGATAACTTTTTTCTTATAAATCACCTTGAGGCCAACACTGATCTAAAATGAAGGAAGTGCAACATTACTCAATTTCGGGAACAGATGATGTACTATGTGAGACCAGTCATTATATAATTCATCGCCTTGGAGGTGGTGGAGAATTTCGGGAAAGGGGGAAGGATCACATGGTTTTCACGGGGAACGGAAAGGGTGGTCAGTCGTCGCCAACAGAGTATTAAGGGAGACTATAGAAAATCGATGGCGATTAACTGCCAATGGAGGAAGATCATAAGAACATCACAGAGCCTTATGGAATGATCAGGTAAACCTTATCGTGACACAACCAAAATCCTCCGAACCCTCCCCCCCGCCGCGTCCCCCCAACCAGCAGTCGGGTGATAAATATTTACAAGAGAATACCAAGTGATATTCTCTTGATATATTCTCTTGGTAATGATCGATCACTCACCGCTACACCTGTTCTCTCCCGTTCCACTCATCTGGAGGCTGGAATGAAATCTGAGATGTCACGGGGGGTGGAGCTGGGGGTGGGTGAAGGAGGGGCTATAGCTCTATAGAACGAGAATTAAACGTAGCTAAACCCCTCAAGTACCCTGCGAGCAGAGCCTTTTTAACCCGTCCTCGAACTGAAAAGGGAAAAAGGCTCTGCTGACGTCCTGTTGTTGCTCGTTTGAACATGCGCGGCAGTTGCCTAGAAACTGATCCTTTTCCAGGCCCCCTTGAACTATTGTGGGCGCAGATTTGGTCATCTGTGTACATGAAAAACAAAGGCGTGCGCACCAAAACCGGTTTGATTGGAGGCAAAACCAGATTGACCAGCCCAGAGTTTTGGGGTACATGTTGTAAAGGTCCAATTTTTCGAGAACTTTCCACTTATCGATCTCGAACACACTGGACTTTGCTAATTTAGTTTGCAAATTGGTGTGCTTCGTGCGAACTTACTGTATACGGGGCATTTTAGAAAATCGCAGTTAACCTTGGGTACGGGTAAATATCCCCTCCCTCCCCCGTCTCACGATGGATAATGCCTCACCACCCCTACGGAATTATTTGAATAAAAAAAGACTTCCCCTCACCTGCCGTTAATATATTACAGAGCGGGTACTATAAAAGAGTTATCGGCTCAAGAGTACCAGAATTTTTAATCTGTTGCCTACAATCAAACGTGACTTTGAAAAAACCGCATTGTATAGTTTAATTTTGGCGTGCGTAAAACTCAGGCTTTTCTTTTGTTTAGCTTACGTAAGACAGCTTATCTAGAAATCGGGCGACAGTTCTTTTACTTCAAAGTAGTAAAATAAGAAATGTATACTTAATGGCGGAGATCCCTCGCTAACGTGGTGAAAGACGTGATTAACTCGACGTTTCCAGACACTCGTTATGTTTCGACAAGCTATAGGATTCTTACTCCTAGACAGGTCTACCGCTTTTAAAAAATTATTTGCCATGGAGATCTGTGCCGGATGTGTTTTGTCACCTTCGTGTGGGTTAAATTGTATTTCTCATTGGTAGTTAGATTTTTTATTCGGATGGATCTAGCAAAGCTTAATAATAGTTCAACTTCATTCTGAATTTCTATCAGTAGGATTTTTGGTTGAAAAAGTAATCCTATAAATCATGCTTGTCATGTAATCTGTGTGTTATATATCGATCAGGTTCATTCTTTTTATTTCTCGTAAAACTGCGCCTGAAAATTTCAAATACGGTCTCTGAGAAATGTTCTTGGCCTCGAGTCTTACCCTTGTAAGCTAAGGTCCCCAAAATGTATTTGAGGAAAATGTTTTTTTGAGTACGTGCACGATTTACTGAAGAAATAAAGAAATAAAAAACCAGTAAAACAAAAGCAAATGTCTTTATTATAATTAAGTATTGAGTGTAAGTGTCAAAATTGTTATCAGATTTTTCATTGAAAATTAAAAAGACTTTCTTTTTTCTTATTAATCACAGCTTTCATTAGTTGTCTTTGAAAATGCAAATACTAAATAAATGCAAGCGAGGCAGATCATGACGTCATGATAGCTTGCTGTTTTTTTATTTCCTGCCACTAAGTCAATCTGTCTAGTCTGCATTGAAACTATACACATCGTAGGGGATTTACTTCCCTTCGTCTCCTGAAACATGTGAAATCCCGAGTGTTGTGATCGATCTACAAAGCCTTCAAAGTTTTATTTCTGGCATCTTTATTATGTCCCAGTTTAAAGTTGAAAAAGGTTTGGCTACTCGCGAAGTACAGAGCGTGTTTTCTCCAATTCAAAACCATCGACCGCTTGTCGATCGACAGAAACAGTTTGTTATGGCTTCATTCTAAGTGAATTTTCTTCTCTCCCTTTGTTTGTCATCTCTCTATTCTTTAGTCACCAAAGTGAGAGGTTTGTCAGATCTCTCTGAGAAAGCTAAAGTCAGTGAAAAGACCGAACCCTCTTCCAAGCGAAGTCGAGGGTCTGCTAACAGTAGCGAACGCCCAAGCTCTTCTCACGGGAGACAAACGGCGCTAAAGGTAAGAAAATTGACGCTAAATCTCATATGCTATCGCTGTTTGTATTTCGTTCGTGATATCGAAAGTTTATTCTCTCAGATTTTGTGGGCCGAAGGAATTCCAGCGAATGCTGTTCTCGGCTTGCTCGATGGGTTGTGATTCTTCATAAAATTAGAAAATCTTCCATTTGTATGTCATTGTTTGAAGGGTGTTTGCGTAGTTGCGCTGTTCTCTACTGGTCACACGGTTTACCACTCGCAGTGATGTTCGTTCACAAGCTCAATGTCTGTTGATAAAGGATTTTTAATTCACTGTTCATCGCATTAAAGCTATACCAACATCTCAGCAATCTTCAGAAAACAGATGTGCTTTGTAACAATTTAAAAACGAATAATTATTCTCGCATTTGTATTGGAATTTTGGTCTTTCATCGACGATTGCGGAGATAACAATTGTACGAAATCTGCTTCGTGTGGGAAGAAGAATTGACGTAGCTTCTATCTAAGATTTCGCACCCCTCCGAGCGGTTATTGCTTGAGTAAACAACACTTTTTACTTTCAACACATTATACATCATGCTCTAAAAAATTTACTTGAACATGACTGGATGTTGTGGTCGAACTTCGTGTTTCAGAACCACCTTTGATAATTAAAAACTGTTTTTCTCAGTATTTCTTTAGGTTGTCAGAGAAAATAAATTCACTTTGAATTGTTTGATTTCCTAATTTGAACAAGTAATATTGTTGACGTTTTGGCAGCGGCAAAGGTACCAATTTGAACAAAATTGATTTTAAGACTGCTCTGTGAGACAGATTTTTTGGAGGAATTCTTTGATTGCATGTCACTCTGTATTTCTTTGACCCTAGTTAAATATACAACTGCGAATTTTCTCTGTGAAATATCCAACTGCTCTTTCTATTTTTAATCCGAGATAAAACGATCATTGATATTGGGGTATGTAGAATATTGAGGCTTTTGTAAAATTATGAGGGTTTCTCGCGAGTCCTTGAAACTCAAGAATTATTACCAATCAAGGAATAAAGTAAACCAAAACATCTCTCTTGTCAAATAAAAAAAAAAAAGGCAGAAGCAAAAATAACCCAGAAAAGAGAAGGGGCAATGGAAAAATTCGAAATTAGCATTTTGATATTGATGTGTAATAATTATACACCGGTTTGAAGTGGCATGCCTTGAAGCTAAATGCGTAATTTTAGCAGATCTGTGGAAAGTTTTTACTTTAATTAATTCAGCTGTCATTGTTTCACTCTTAAGAACAAAATTGAACTCATGACTTTGTGATCAGATAAAGCATTTTTTTTTAACTTGAAAAGGAAATTGAGACTTACTGGTATTTTTGAGGATGTTGAAGACTACATTCCATTTAATTGCTTTGAGTAGACGAATGTGAATTGGTCAACTCTTTAAGTTTGTGACAAGTAACAGTCACATCTAACAATTCACCAAGATGCAAGTGCATACATTTCAAGTAATCTTTACTAGTAAAATTTTGGAATAGTGATGTGCCTTAATATGCATGCATATTGATTTGCAGGGCGCGACACTAACGGCAGCCAACTAGCTACAGTTGGAAATCTAGTAGAAATTCAGTTTTGGTTAGTGGTTTTCAATTTCCTCGAGCTAGTTTGGCTTGTAAACAAACTGAAATTGTTGTAATGTCTAAGTTGTCACTAGCCACTTGACTAATAAGGTGAAAAGTTAGTGTCGAGCCCTGATTTGCATGCAAACCAATTGCATTCTCTAAATGTTACTGGATAAAATGCAAGTGAAAGCAATATGACATATTCTGTTGATTGATTGAGGGCCTTATTTTGCTGGAAGCCTTACCATGAATTCTGATTTTGAATTAAGACAATCATCCCTGTTGGAACCCCGGTTTATTTATTGTTTTTGTGCCAGAATTAAATAGTTTCCTCAAAACTGCAGATTGAGATCCTTATAAAGTTATTTGAGCGTCTCAATCATCGATTCTTGTTATTTGATTCTTGATACTCTATTCACAAGCCTTGATTCTTGATCTTTGGTTCTTAATTTCAATTGAGTTTTGAATCAAGACTGTCAACTTACTTTTGATCAGTACTGTACATATAACAATGTATTGTAGCTAACAGTTAGAGATCACATAATATTTACCACTTTCTCTGGTACACTCAGATGTCTTGACGTTAAGTCAACTTCTGGCTGTTAACCAATGTCGTGCCCGAGACCTGTGCAGTCATGTCTGTGAGTAAACAAGTGGTTTTTTTGCGTGGAACTGGTGAATCAACTTTTGCAACCCCCACTGCTTAAAAACAATTGAAAAGGCTGGAATAGGGATGGCTTTGGTGTTATGGTGAACTGGTTTCTTTTACTGCTGTAAACAAAAGCAAAGTGGCAAGTTATTCATGCTTGTGTGGCCCAAATGACATGGAGAAAGCAGTCAGAAAAAATAAGTAAAAAAAAAGTTTGTTTTCTTCAAAATTGTTGGCAAATGTCCTATCCTGACATTGAGGTCAAATCATTTGGAAAATTTTGAATTTCTTGTCAGTCTCATTTTTTTTTTATAATTTTTTCCATCTCGAATCTTGATTACTTTGAATTCCAATTTTTTTTTTGAAGTGTTGTTATAATTTGAATAGAATTGATAAGCTAAGAATGCAAAGTTTACTTCTGTAGAAGAGCTTTGTTGCAGTGAGGCATGTGTTGTGACAAGATCATCTTTAAGCTGATTTGCAGATACTGTATTAATTAAATATAATTATTCTCTGACTTGCAGTGAGAATATTCCTGGGCCATTTTATCAAATACTGCACCAGTGTTTAATAACAGACCGATCCTGAAGTATCATCAAATATTTTTGCTCAGAGATTGACTTTAACCCCTTTCTTTCTAACATCAGTATGCATATTCTCCATACTATTCTCTACACATTTCCTAAGGAGCTGACAAGGAGAATTTGTTTAACAATCAGGAGCCTCTTTAGCTGGTGGTCATTTCCTTTATTCTTGTGACCTTTTATGTTTGACTCAGGGAGAGATATGGTAACGAAAAATTAGATACTAGTCACTGTAAAGGGCCAAAGGTTTAACTTCTTGAGCTCCAAATATTAAAGCTACTTCAAAAGTTTGTTAGAATAATAAGTCTTACCTTGGATTGATAAGATTTTATATCATTAATTCATAACTGTTAATATTAATGATATAGAAAACTGCATCACCATCAAAGTCGACACCCAGTGAGGCTGCTGGTAGCAAGTCCACAGGAAAAACAGCTCTTTCACATCGCACCAACCCGCCAAAACCTGCAACAAGAACAAAACAAACTGCTCATAACTCTTCAACAACAGTCAACAAGGTAACTACCGAACCATTACGTTATTAAACCATTGAGTTACTTTCATTTAAAATTTATTATTTCAGTTTGCACTTGGTGAAAGGAAAGAGAGTTTGTCAGGCACCTTCTTGTCATAACTAGCATAAAACAACTGCACAGATTGCTAAGTATGAGCAATTTGGGTTTTAAGGCCGAACATCGACAATAGGTGGAGATATTTTCTGCTTGAGTATTATAATAGTAAATGATATGTAGCTGTTCAAGCTTGAATTACACTGTAGATGTAAAAAAAGGAATAGCAGACTTGTAGCTGCATGGTTTATTTAATGCAAGAAGAATGACTGTGGCAAGGAAGGAAGAAAAATTAGAGAGCTAGTCATCACTTTCATTGTAGAAATTATAATTATTTATGTCCATCGTGGCAAAACACTGCAAGTACTTTTTGGATTTTACAAGTTTATGACGTGCATGTGGTGCCCAGAGCCCAGTGACACTGGAAGCCAAATGAGGGTCACTCAAATTGACAGAGTTAACCCAGGCTTAACGATTTCACATCCAGATCTCATCTATTAAGTAATTTTCCTTACTGTCTGGCATACAATTTAGGTGATGTTAGTTTAGAGAATGTCATATTGGATTAGCTGACAATCCCCTAAAATATGTTTTTCTTCAAATGAATGTCATGACTTGTCTGTTTGATATTGTTCTGATGTTTTGAGGAAAAATCCTCTCTTGGCTATTCTCGTATGAATTATACTGTCACAGTGGTAACTTAAAGGTACTATTTAGACATTCAAGAAGGCTTGATCATGTGCTACCTATTGATCTTTTAAATACATCTCATTCTAGCTCTTGAGCAACTGATTGAACTTGTGTTGCTAGAAATGATTGGTTTTTAACCCATTAATGGCCACAGCTTTTGTGAAAAAACTGTGTTTTGAAGCTAGTCGAGCAGATTTCTGGTCACTGTTGTGGTTTTAAAAGCTCAAACTTACCAAAAACCCATTGACAGCTCGTACACTCGACGGCCTTTCAATCCAAATGCAAAATGGCGGCCTGAAAATCTCGGGCACGTGCAGAAAGCAAAATTGGGTAGGCTTCATTTTGGTGTAGAGATTTTTTAGGAAACTACTCATTATTTTCAAACCACATGGTCAGAAAGGTAGGTGGGTTATGGAACAAGATTTTCGTGCAGATTTTCAGGTCAAAGTTACATGGTTTTTTGGCTATTTCTCCGATCTCCTTCACTCAGTTGTGCTCATTCTGGTATCGTTTGTAAGATATTTTCAACCTGTTCAAGTACGTGCTCAAAGTCGTGCTCCAGGGTTAAAAGTGATGACGTCACAAGGCATAGAAAGGGTGTGGGTCCACATGGGCGCATATGGGCACACTGGACGTCAGTAGGTTAAGCAGGTTGCAGTGCTGTTTTCCATTGCTTAGGGGTACAGATGAAAGTAGTTTCTGAATTTTACATACATTTATCATGACTTGAATTTTGCTCAATTTCATAATTAGAAATCGGAATTAGACAACCCCTCAGCTTTGCAGTTGATTTGAAAAGTAAATAAATTTAGAGAGTCATGAGTCAGAAAATTTGGATTTTATTTTGATGACTTTAGTTAGTAAGTTTATTTTAAATTTTTTGCTTTTAGTTATTTTTGCTTTTGTGGTCCAGATTTTCAATTCTCAAATTGTGTCCTAAAACTTTCAAATCAGTTCAAAAGGTAGCAGTTATACGAGACTATCTTCAATCACCTTGTTACCTTTTAATTCCAAGAAGTGATTAACTTGTGACTTCTCCTTATAATATCCTTACATAAACCAGGTAACAGGTGATGAGAATACTCAAACTTATCAGGAAGACCTTCATTTGTGATCTTGATCTAACTCCAAATTCTTGTAACAGCTAGAAGGGAGAATTCATGATCAAATCTAAGGAGTTAATGAGTAACTAAGTACAGCACTGCTCTCTTGGAGGGTTGTGTGAGTGAAGATTTTGCAGTATGTCCTACTAACAGTGAAAAAAAGAAAAACAACATGCACGTACTTTACATGAGAATACTGCACCAGGGAGTTTGCACTGTCAGAAGGGAAGAGGTTAAAATTTGATGCTTGAAAAGTCTAGGTTTGTTTAATACATGTAAGTTTGAAATGCATTCAAATTTATAGCTTTATGAGTGGACTACAGCAGTCAACATTGCTCATAGAAATTGCAGCACTAATTTTATAACTGATTAGTTTTTAGGGCTTTTAACGGTTCTGTTTTATGTATGTTCATATACTAGATCTTTTTACATTGAAAAAAAATCTGTTTCTGGTGCAAGGTTTAGCAGCAACCTTGGTAAAAATCTGCTGATTATCATTTATTACACATGTATAAGACCATAAATTCTTTCAAATTGAATTTTTTTCTGCCATGATTCCAAACAAATCCATACAGGGCACACGAATTCAGTTTATCCTTCAATCTAAAACCTTAACTTGAAATGGTGTGCTGTTTACAGCATATTGTTTCTGAAAGGAATCTTTCTATTTTCTTATGTAGAAGTACTCCCAACATATCACAGTTTCAGGTTCAGATGTTTAGTCACACCGTGTTGTTTAGTTATCGCTTATGTTATGAAACTTCACTTTTTTTTATGCCAGAAGTTTTAGAAGAAAAATTTCAAGATTAGAATTTATTGTCAGTAGTTACTGCCATCCATCAAGCAATGGATGAAGATTCAACATTTGACCAATACTTTCAGAATGACTTGAATTTGAATGCATCAGTGGTAGTGAATGCAACTTAATTTATTTGTGTCATTCTCAAAAGCATGCCAATGTCTTGTGTTTACAATAAATCTTTTGTATGCAAGGTTAATTACCTTTAGTGCCACTGGACTTTCTTGATTTTGCCACAGTATGCTCTTTCTGAGGTTAGAATCCCACTGAGAGGTACTTCAGAATTAACTTGATGATAAAAGTTCCTTTCTGCCACTGTTGAAACAGGGCTGAAAGGAGATTACATATCGGTATTATTATTCTATGCTGGCTTAACCTAAGTTTGTTTGCCTTTCAGCTTTGCGTCTGTATCTAACATCCCTCTCTCTTTTGCTCAAATAATGTGTGAAATCATATGAATATCTAATAAAAATTTCTTATCAATGTCGCACATAAGTATGTAAAAAAACTTGCTATTTTGAACACAATACACATTTGAATTTATGAATTCTAATCTGTGCTGTTATATGAATAATCCCTGAGAAAAGACAATAAGGTCTATTTTAAGTGGCTCAATCACCCTTTCAGATTTAGAAACTATTGTTTTGAACTTTTGATATCAAAATCATATGCTTGAACTTGTTTTTCTTGTGGTCTGATATTTCAATATTTTGTAAGAAGGAATTTTTTCCTATTTGCTTGTTTTTTTTTTCTTTTTTACAAGTTCAAATTAAGATAGCCACAGATATATTGTTAGCAGGTATCATGTATAATTTATTACTGACCTGTTCCAAATCTGCATTTAAAATAACTGTGACTTAGTGGCAGAGATGTAAATATATGCAAATAAAACATTTCTTTATTGATTGGAAAGGAAGTTCATTTGTTACCTCTTTCACAAATGAGGATATTGATAAATAGTGTTTGAAGAGCAGTATGCCTTTTATCCTTCTTTTGGATGAAAGATATTTTTATTTTACATCATGAAGGAAGCAATTTGTACAGTTTGTGAGTCAAAAGAACCAGTTATTTGTTGTGCCACTTGTGAGGCACTGTATTGTGAAGGCTGCAAAATATCCGTCCATGAAAAGGTAACAGTCGACTCTCCACAATTTAAACTCTTGATGGATAGCTAACTTTTGACAAATTTCCTTGCACTTTTGTGGCTGCTGTTTTAATCTTTTCTCCAGGGTGTTTTTATCCCAGCCTCATTATTGATTCATGTCACACACGATGATAAAAACATGTGGAGAGATTATTCTGAACAAAGCACCAAGCACATGTTAAAGGGCTGTTCAGAGAATACGTGCATAGTCCTGAAAACTTAAATCTTTCTTAATGCTGAGCTGCTGTTTCAGCTTAATACAGATATTTTCTTCTTTACAATAAATACATCATGGTTGGTGTTTTGTTTGCTAGCAGATGTAACTCTGAATAAAGATTATCATAATGATAAAATGTTTTAGATAGGTTCTTGTTTCTAGTGCAAAGCTGAATGTAGAGAGTCTGTCTGTGTATCTAAATTATATTTTTTTTATTAAATTTAATACCAGCTAGTATCCTTTTAACTGCAGACTGTTGATCAGAATTAACTCTGTCAGAATTAAATTGCGCTTTAATTTTGTGTTTTTAGGCAAAATGAAATATACACAATTTTTATTTCTTGCAAGTAGAGAATATCTTGGTTAGTTTTTTCAGAATAAATATCTTTGGTCATCTGTTACATGGACTTGCAAAAAATGGGATCAGTCAACTTTGAATTCTGCTTAATCATAAAACTCTCTAAAACACAGTCACTATCAGGAACCTTAATTTTCACTTTAATTCTGCATATTTTAATGTTGATTGCATTTATTTTAATGTTGATTGCATTTATTTTAATGTGATCATTTTGCAGTTATTATTATAATAATGATTAATTTCTCATCTCTTTGGCATTTTCCTCTTTCCAGCTTAGATCGTCTCCTTTTCTCTTACTAAAAGTTCATTCTGATTTACTTAACTTGCAATTTCATAGCTTTACTGGAAATGTATTGTAATCTGTTTACTGTAATCAAATTTGTTCTTCATAATAATTTTGATGGGATAAAATCACTCTCTGAAAGCAAAGCAAAGTGATCTACCTACTTTTTCAAGGAGCTTTGGTATAACTTACCCTAGTGCATTATTTAGCACATACATATAAGAAAGTTAGATGATGATGAATATATGAAAAGACCATTATTTGTAGGTAGATTTTTGCAGGTTGTTCAAAGTTCACTTGCATGTTAAATTAGCAAATTTGGGTCAAAACAATCAAACATGCAGACTGAGTCTTACATGGGTAACTTCACACTTTTGAGAGCAATTTTTTTTTACATGATTTTTTCACATGGTGTTCTTTCACATTATACTTTCACATGGTGTTCTTTCACATTATATTTTCAAATGTTGGAACCAGGACTTTTCTAAATCTTAATGCATGTGAAACTCTCAGATGCAGGTTCATCACACACCTTGAATCACATTTCTTAAATTTTAAAAGTGTTTCACATGTGGGCCAGATGGGATTCTTCTTATACTGCCTAGAATCCCAGGTGGGAGGTGGGATCCCTGTCAGGATCACCTTAAGTCCCAGATGGGATCTCTCTTATCCTTCCTGGGATCCCAGGTGGGATAACCTTGTCCCAGGTGGGATAGATGGGATGCCACCTGTATTGTTGGGATCCTGCCATTCCCACCTGGGATCCCAGATGGGATTGGCAGGATCCCGCCTAAATCACTGCTGACTTTTTACCTGGGTTGTGACAGGCTCTTAGCCAATGAAAAAATGTGGTATGCAGATAAAGTTTAAAAATTGACAGAAATTGGTACATTTTCTATATGCTTATTATTTGTGATTTTTTTGCAGAGTTGTGCAGCTTCTCAGCAGGACAAGCAATCTCCTGGCTCAATTACAGGTAACTCCTGAATTTTGGGTTAATTGTACTCTCAAACTTGAGGCAGCTAAATCTTTTTATCTAGTACACATAATAAAATAGTAGAGTTACATAAAATAATTTTGTGACTCAAATCTGAGAAGGGCTAGTGAGGCATTTACACAATGCACTGATGATTTTAGTCCCCAATGACAAGGTATTTGTTAGTCTTGCAAAAGACATTGATGGACACCTCAAAGATATTACAGTAAAAGCCTGCGGACAAGCTGCACTTTTTTTTCCAAAAATTGTCACTAGAAATAGGGGGTGCGGCGTATCTGCGGGAATATTTGAAAAAGGTGTTGTGAATGTCCATTTTCGCATCCGATCGAATGCCTGGTTACTAAGCTTTGAATGTTCTCCTCACGTTCTTGTTGTAATGCAAAATCTATGAAAAAACTGTGTTGAATGAAGAAATTCCTGTCAACAAATACCAGAAAAAGACCAATCTTATGTCAAAGTAGGTAGATACGATGTTCATTATACTAAAGTGCTAAAATTGCGGGTAACACTTTGAAGTATTTTCTGCTGCAATATTAATATTGAGTTTACATTTGATGAACAGTGGAGGAAGAAGACTTCTCAAGACCTGACTTTGGATTTCTTTTGATTTCTATCAAAAAACTTTTTTTCCAAAATTTGAGCTGCTAAATTGAGGATGCAGCTTATCTGCGGGTGCAGCTTATCCGCAGGCTTTTATGGTAATGCCCAAGAACATGAACTCTATAATAATTATTATTGTCACTCAGGAGGTCACAGAGAAAATATGAACTGATAAAAAAATTAAAGCTAAACAGTCTGAACAATCAAACAAACTTGCAAGGGGGCAAGCCAAAATTCATATTGTAGCCTGCAAAATGTGCTTTAATGCCCAAAAGATTGATACTAATTATGTATTATTTTGAATCTAAAATAAATTTTCCTTTGCAGATACCTCAGCAACTAAAAAAAGGTCAACCAGTCAAGGTGTAAATCCTTTGCCACGCACAAAAACAACAGCTATTACAAAGCCATTATCTCAAAAGCCTGTGAAAGAACCAAACAACAAAAAGAAAAGTGAAATTAAAAAAGAGAATAGTTATGATGCCAGTGATAGTGACTCTGAGAATGGCAGCATAGATCGACTCAACACTGATGGTGACTTTGGCTATGAGACTGGTTCCCTTGACGACAGTGATGTATCAACAGGGGAGTTGCTTAGTCCATCAGCCAGAGATGAGAATAAGACTATTTTAACAACTGACCAAAGTAGAAAGACTGGTTATTTATATGCTGAAGTTGAATTTGGACAAGTTTTGGCATCAAAGGAAGGAGATGTGGCTGCAAAGAATTCAGAGAAATTTGATTCAGGAGGGGGGGAGTTAGTTGTAGTGGACAGCAGTGCAATTAGTGATCACAAATCTTACACTTATGCAGGAGATGAGTTCCGACCATTGATTGTGACAGAACAAGGGGGAATCTCTGCCCCTGTTGAGGCAAAGAAGAGCTCTAAGAGCTCTAGAGATGAAAATAGCAATGGTGACAGGCAAAGTGCAGGGGGCAGAAAAAAAATGGTAATGGAATATGAAGAGGTTGAGGTCATTGATGGTGGTTATGACAGAACAAACATAAAAGTGACATCCGCCAATCAAAGGAATACGGCAGAGACTGACAACTCACATACTTTGGGTCCATTAAATGATGTTTATGCTGTAGTGCAGAAAAAGCCAAAGGAAACTGATTGTAATGATAGTGGAGGACAGAAACAAAATAGTTCAACACAGAGGCCTACTCTTGAGCTGGGTGATGTTGCCCCATCAATCCCAGGTGGACGGAAAGACTCCAGTATGTATGAAGCTATAACAGGAGAGCTTCAGAATATGATTATGGCTTGTGATGAGGTGTCTCTAGATCAGATGTCATCCAGGACTAGTGTTGATGAGAGAAAAAGTTCTTCAGGAGATAGGAAGGTTCCACCGCCTATTCCAAAACCTTATTCAGGACCTGGCCTGAACTCTCAAGCATCAAAGGAACCAGTAATGAAAGAACTGTCAGAAAATTCTGATAGAGGTACAGTGTTAAAGTATTTTAATGAGAGAATTCTAGATATGAGAAGCAGAAACCTTTGGTTTGTTTTTGGCTTAAGGAAAATATATAGTTATCTTGAATTTTGTTGTTCTGATATCGTGGCCAGCTTGGAAGGTGGACAGCAAAAGGTATTAAGATGTATCTGAAATTCTGAGAGCCATGTTTCATAGACATCTCTGGTTTTATTGTTTTGTTTTTTTTGTTTTTTTTGTTTTGTTTTATCTGTATGGTTATATTTTCAGTTACTGTTGGTAGTCGTTTACAGTTAAACACAATTGAGCTATCAAACACAATCATTTGCTCCGACGAAGGGCTAACACTCGAAACATCAGCTTTTGTAATTACAATGGCCAATTTACCATTTCAACTTTGTTGATATATCCAAATTACAACTGAGCTATGCCTAAACTGGCAGATAAGTCTTTTGTGTAGTATGATTATCAACTGTAAGAGAATTCCTTGCTCCTTGGTAATTGTTAACTCTGATAAGACTTCTGTTCAGTCACCGTCACCATTCACACAATCTCCTCTCAGGACTGAGTGGCAGTGGGGGCAGGGTCTAGAGGGTGTCAACCCCCTTCCCCCCCCCCCCCCATACAACCTGTGGGTTTTTAAACCACTTTTCTGAAACTCAGATTCTTCCAATAACAGTGTATCACCACACAACTTGAATTTTTCAAAACTTACTTATCTTGAGCGATCTCTTAGCTCTTTTACGTGCAGGTTCTATTGTAGGAAAAAAATCCATCTTTTCCCAAATCGTAGTCTAGACCCCCTCTTCCCTCATAAAAACCCCTAGAACTGCCCTTAGAATGGACTTCTCTCACTGGATGGTCAGATTCCATAATCAGTTTGACATATTAGTCAGATGTGCCTGTCTTTCTAGCAGGCATATTATTTGACAAATGATTTTTGAATTTGGTGATTTCCAACTGTGGTGATTGGTGGTTGAAGCCCCCACAAAGATTTGGAACCCCCCCTCCCCCATACTTTTCTTTGAGGGAACAGAGAGAGAGAGCCTGAGAGTGAGACAAGAGATAGAGAGCCTGGGAGTGAGGTTGGATCTCCTAGTAACAAGAGAGATAGAGAGCCTGGGAGTGAGGTTAAGATCTCCAAGGAGTAAGAGAGAGAGAGAGAGAGAGAGAGAGAGAGAGAGCCTAGTGGCAAGGATGGGATCAAATGAATTAGAGCATCAGGAAGGTTTTGGTGAGAATGAAAAGCCAACGAAGGGGAAGGGGGTTTGGCAAATGCTTTGTGTCTTCCCCCAGCTTTTCCCTAATCTTACCAATCCACCACAGTGTCTTCAACACTCTTTTAGAATCTTGAGGACTTGCCTGCCAGACAAAGTGTTTATTATTTGCTCTCTGTGATCAGTCTGGCTCATCATTTGGAGGCACATTTAATTTTATGATTCTAGGCGTACATGACACCTGATTTCTTGAAAATGAAATATTTTGTTACATGTTCATGTTGATTTTTATGTGTGGTCCACAGAACCTGCAGAGGTTCCATCACAGCCAGTTTACGCTGTTGTCCAGAAGAAACAAAACGAAAAATTGAATGATAAATCCTCAGAAGAAATCAGTGACACAACACCTGCAGGTAATGTCTTGATTTATTTTCTTAAGTGCCCCAACTGTTGTGTAAACCATCTACTTTAGATTTATTGTGTTGTGGAAAAATATCAAATCTGGCATTAAAACACAATGAAATGTAGACAGGAGATGAAGGTGTAGGTTATGTCTTGAAAAGAGTATTTGTAAACTATAATAATAGGTTCAGTGATTGTTGAAAAGAGATCTTTTAAATTTTCTTTTTCATTTTAATGAACGATGAAAGAGATGAGCAGTCTATAGTCTTGGGAATAAGAGGATTGAAACTTATCCTCCTTCTCCTCCCTCTCCCTTTCCCCACCCCCTCCCTCTTCCCCTCCCCCTTTCCCTCCAATTCCCCTCCCCTTTCCCTTCCTGTTCCCCTCCTTTTTTCCCTCCTGTTCCTTTTCCCCTCCCCTTCCCCTCCCATTCCATTCCGTCCCCTCCCCCTTCCCCTTCCCCTTTTCCCCCTTCCCCTTCCCCTCCTCCTCCCCCTTCCCCTTCCCCTCTTCCTCCATCTTCCTCTTCCCACCCCTTCCCCCCCTCACCCCTTCCCCTCCTCACCCCTTCCCCTCCTCACCCCTTCCCCTCCCCTTCCCTTCCCCACCCCTCCCCCCACCCTTCTCAGTTACAAAAATAGATACATAGTGATTGAATTTGCACTTAACAGATATGAAGGCACCAGGTAACCAGCCTACCTATGCTGTGGTGCAGAAGATCCCAAAGCCAGAACTGAATGGTTCAGTTGAATCTCTTGATCAGCTTAGAATACCAGGAGCATCTGGTGATGATGATGACGACTCCAGTGATGAAGAGATGCCACCACCACTCCCTTCAAGGTTACCAAACCTTGAACACACCATGAAAAGGACAGATCCTTCTCAGAATACTTGCCAGTTTGATAAAGTACCAAAACTAGAAGAAAAGTCAAAGGAGGGTGGTTTCAAATTATTTAAAAAGAAACACTGCAGACAACTTTCTGATGGAAATGTAACTGCTCAGTTAAAACAGGACACTGGAAACAGTGATAGTCTTGCGTGCCAAACTGAAAAGAACCAATTCCATCATCGTAGATCAAAATCACATGCGGACATCGTGACACTTGAAGAAACGGGTGACGGCTCATTGAGTCCCAGAAACACCATTGAAAATTACTCGGAAATAATAATTCCATCCAATAAAACAAAGAATTCCTCAGACAAAGTTACACCTGTCCAACCTTATTTGGAAGTTGACATAACAGAGCCTCCCTCGACACCTACAGATTTTAACAAAGAGGTAACATCCATGGGAGGGGATAGTGAGGATCAAAATGTTTCCTATGAGCTACCTGAGGGCTGGAAGGAAGTGAATGGAGATAATGGTACTTATTACTGGCATGTTGCATCTGGAACAACTCAGTGGACCATGCCTCAGGTTGCAACCAGACCTAAGGTGAGGCCTTTTTTTTGGTAATGCTAGGTCTTTAATTTGTTTTGGATTTTTTTGTGCTTACAGTCTGGAATATGTATAATAGCTATTTAAGTAGAGGGCGGGGGTAATACATATATCTTATTAACCAAGTGCGAGGGCTGTACTGGGAGAATATCGGCCCAAGGTCTTGACAGTGTGGACCAAGCACAGCGAGGTCCATACAAAAAAGACCGAGGGCCGATATTCTTCCAGTATGGTCCCGAGCAAGCTTGGTTAATAAGAGATTTATTACACAACTGAAGTTCAAAGGGACATAAGTGCGGTATCATTCGGGACCATTCGGGACAGTGCCCGGTCAGTGCCTGTTCCATTACTGAGAGAATATTGAACGGTAATAGTAAGAGCATTTTGATTGGTTGATTTTAGTTATTGGCCCTCTGACTTCCCAAGGCGTGTAATAAAGGAAAATATTTGGCTGCAGGTATTGACGGATTGAGTGTAAGCATCCCCACTCTTTCTCTTACCTTCTTTCTTTCACCCCTCATCTGGCAGGGCCAGAAGGTCTTTTGTCTGACCCTTCTCTTGCCATCTTGTACAGCCCTCATACAGTTATTTTTTTAGATTATTTTCATTGAAAGCATGTGAGGGATGAAAAATAGATCAAGTTCTGTTTCAAAGGCAAATATAACTTAAAACGTACTTTTTCTAATATGATCTAGAAGAAATCAACTGAAGAAGCCAAACCAGCAGAAAGCACAGAAAGACAAAAGGTACCAATATTCCACATAATTCTTTTTTCATACCTGATGTTTACAAAGTTTGAAGACTTTGGATGTGGGCTACAATTTGATATTGTGTGCTGTGACTTAGATGTACCTCTCTGCGCAATAAAAAATGCATGTAAATGACATTTTAGAGAATTTTTAGGAGTAAATGAATACATATTAAGCTTTTTCTCTGCTGCATTGCAGCTAAGGAAACAAAGGTCAAAGGACTTGGGATTGTTTATTTCCTTCAATCCCAAAATTGTATTGTTTATCATTTCTTCACACTGCTCAATATGCGTTTCTTGTAATTTTAGCTGTGGGGATTAGGTTTTAAATCAAACAACATATCCCAGTTTTATTTGTTCTCCACATCAAATGTCTACTTGATAATGTATTTACATTGTAAGGTAAATTAATTACTTGTAGGTCACCTGAGGGAGTGAAAGGACTAAATATTTTATTTTGTGAATTTTTTTGTGTAGGTTTTGAGTTTTCCTGTGCACTCCATGGGTTGGATTGAGCTTGAAGAGAGCCAAGTTGCACCGCATAACATGAGTGAAACTATCTCTGATTGTATTTCTACACTGGCACAGAAGAGAAAGGATCTCTGGCATACTGGAGAAACTTGGGGAGAGGTAAATGCTTATTAATTAACTAATTTATTTATTTGATACATGTAAGCATTCAGTTGCATTTAAGCTTGGACTTGTCCTACCAATTATGCTCTGTTTGTGGCAAAAAGGGTTTGTTTTAAGATCATGACTTTTGAACACAAAAAAATTATCACCTTTTAAACTTTTTTCAAGAACCTAAAAAGTTACCTATTCTTTGTTCATGGTTCATTGGTGGCAGACTGCCTTGTTAAATGCATATGTTTTTTTATTAAGTGTTAATTTTTAAATTTGCCTTCCTTGTTTTAATGGTTATTTAAATCATCCCACCCCCCTCCCCCCCACCCCACCCCCCCCAGGGTAAGGACATAAGATTGTTGCTGGAAGGAGATACTCTCAAGCTTGCAGAACCAAGGACCAAGGCCACCCTGCTTGTCCAACCTGTCTCTAAGATGAGGGTGTGGGGCGTCGGCAAAGAGGATCAGAGGTAAGTGTTTTGTTATCTCAAGATTTTAGTATAAAGTAAATTTGTGGAAGGTTTGTTGACATGACATTACTGTAAGTTTCCTGTTGTAGAAAAAAAGAACATAAACTTGATGGACAATAAAAAAATGTTATTTGGTGTGTACTGGTAGTTAAACAAACAACACATTGATAGAAATATTCACCATCCCTTTAACAACTTCAGCTCTCAATGAAAACAGAGCTTTTTGATTTTTGATGTTTTTTTTTCTGAATTGTGAGTCTGAACACTCTGTATAATGGGGGTTGGTTTCTGATAAAAGGGACTGTGGTCCCTGCATCCTGGTGAGTGTTATAACATAACCAAAGTAAAGTGTGCGCTCTGATTGGTCAAATTAGCATCTCCCATTTGCCCATGGGTGTATGCTGCTGACGTGAGCAAATGCAAAGACTATTTTTCCGCATGCGATTGTTTTTTCTGGTCGCGTAAGATTTGTTGAATAAAAGGGAACTCTTTAGCTACAATGTTATGTTATAAAACAAATGGTAAACACCATAGTGTACACTATTGAGTTATGGATGCACCTGGGAGGTTTGCTAAGCACTCAAGAAGCTAGAGTCGCTCTTGGCTATTGCCTCGTGCAACTCTTACGCTTCTTTCGTGCTAAGCAACCTCCTGCGTGCATCCATAACTCAATAGTGTATGCTGTGATGTTTACCATTTGTTAAATATGACAAGTTATAGTTCACCACTAAATTTTCTCCGGTTCTTATTGGTTTAAATCGATCACGTGATGTGATAGTGTTCATCTGTGGAGAGACACTTTCAGCCTGTAGTGCCCGCCCGCAGAAAATACCTGGATGGATAGTGCCCGTCTGCGGAAAATACCAGGATTGATAGTACTCATCCGTGAAAAGTTTTGAATAGTTTGACGGCCACAAAGTTAGGCAGATCGGAAAAACAGTGACTTTTCAATTCTGACAGGTATAACGTATTATTTGGCCAATGTACAGTTGCGAATTATTGACATTTGTGACAAGCTGTAAGCGCGGAAGAAAATTTAGTGGTGAACAATAAAAATAATAGAGTGTTTATGTCTCGGAACTATTGGTCTGATAGTTGCCCCTTGGAAATTTGATGTTCTTAAAACAAGCATATTTGTTTTAAGAACATCAAATTTCCACGGGGCAACTATCAGCCGATAGTTCCTCAATAGAAACACTCTATTGTTTAAATAATTTGGTTACACCAACTGAGTTGTTAATTGTATTCAGGGTTCATACGGGTCCTGGAAAACCTGGAAAGCTATGGAATTTTATTTTGACATTTTCCAGGACTGGAAAGTCCTGGAAAAAGACTACAGGCTCTGGATAGTCCTTGAAATTGGCTAAAAATCAGGCAATAAGGTTTTCAGAATTTACGTTATAAGAAATGTTTTTTATAGACTGCAAGGAGAATTGATTTTAAAATCTTAAGAATGAAAGGGTGAAATGTGAAGTTTGGAGTCCTGGAAAAATTAGTCTGAACCTGGAAAAGTCCTGGAAAATTCCTTGAAATTTGTTTTTGAAAAAGGGTATGAACCCTGTGTATTAAATGGCCATTATAAAAGCTGTAAGAGCTGATGTTTCAAGGTAGGTATATTCTTTGCAAAGCTACACACCTTTCCTTTCTTTTTTTTTTTTTTTCTCTTTTTTTTTAACTTAATCTAAATTTTCATTCAGCACCTTTGATTTGTATGGTTTATCCTATAGTTTAAGGAAGCCTATACTTTATAAGCCCCTAGCTTCTAATAGGCTTCCTTGCTGTTACCTTTTCAGTTCCTTTGATTTTGAAGTTAATTTAGTTAGAACAGTTCTTTTTATCTTTGGTGTATCATAAATTTTGTATTCGGTAAATTTTTTTCTGGTAATGGCAAATAAAATGAATGAATGAAGTGTTGTTCCTCTGTCAGAGTGAAATGTACTTTACTCTGATGGAGGGCATGAAATGCTTGAAATGTCAGCCAGTTTTAGAAGCTCTTTACATTGTCCATTCACATTTATTTAACAACTCAGTTGTTAAAAGCAAATTATCTGAACATGCACAGACTGTAGCTGCCCATAATTGCTGTTTATTCACGATATTTATATCGCCAATTGTGTGTATTTTAGGGACTTTGCCTATGTTGCCCGAGATCCTTCAACTGGTAAGCACAAATGTCACATGTTCCGTTGTCATGGGAACATATCTGGTCGTGCAATCACCAATGCCTTACATGATATGTGTAGCAAGATCCTAGAGGAAAAGAAAAAGGCACAGGAAAGCACTCGGAAAATATCTGCTCAGAAGCCTTGGTCAGATATTATTAATACACCACCTCCTTGTTCTGCGAGAGGTACATTGTTATTAATAAATAATATTTTCAAATATTGATTGAAGAAAATATTGATTAATGCAGCTTGGCTAGTCATGGTCTTCAAATGTGCCCCGTACATTTGTAAATATTTTCTCGTCATTTGCATTTTTTGTTGATCTTTGTGATCCCTTCCCTGATCACGTCACCTGATCACCCCAGTTGAGAAAAGTCCTGTAAAAGGATTGTATCCATGACAGAGACCCTATCTCCTGTTAAGTCTTCTAAATTCTCCTGACATTATTTAGTAACTGTTCTTATTACACGACTCGGGTAGTCAGAGGGCCAATAACTAAAATCAACCAATCAAAATGCTCTATTGCCGGTCAATATTCTCTCAGTATTGGACCGGGCACTGTCCCGAATGGTCCCGAATGATACTGCACTTGTGTCCCTTTGAACTTCAGTCATATAATAATACTCTTATTAACCAAGCTTGCTCAGGACCGTACTGGAAGAATATCGGCCCTCGGTCTTTTTTGTACGGACCGAGCGCAGCGAAGTCTGTACTGTCAAGACCTCGGGCCGATATTCTCCCAGTATGGCCCTCGCGCTTGGTTAATAAGATATATTTATTACCGAGTGGGAGGTCTGTATGGGAGAATCTTAACCAAGGTCGCCAGTACAGACCGAATGCAGTAAGGTCTGTACCAGCAACCGAGGTCAAGATTCTCCCATACAGACCGACCTAGCTCGATTAATAAGATGTTTTTTGTATGGCTGTATCTTATATGCCAATTTTTTATATTCTTTGTACCTTTTTTTTCCAGACCAGTCTAGATGCCGTTCTAGATGGCAAAAACTAGACTGCTTTCAATATTGATTTCACCCAATCAAATTTGTGAACTCAGTAGTTCCCAGTCCTTTTGAGACACAGCCATATAATATCTCCCTTGTATCAAACAACCATGTCATCAGAATATAGGAATATATTACAACAAACAGAACCCTTGATTATCGAACAAATTCTCCCTTACATTATCATGGAAAATGTAAAGAGAACAGTATAGAGAATATGCATACTGTTGTTATGGGTTGTTTAATGGTTGCCCTTCCTTTTCTTTTTTTTATTTTTGTTAATCCTAGGCCTATCATGTTAGTGTTTGGCTATCCTAGCAAATTATTGTTTTTTAAATATTGTTATACATCAGTTAAATGTCAATCCAAATGTGATACAGCCTTTAGGCTACATTCATGTAATTAAATTCAGAAAGGAAATTTGATGAAAACATGGAATTGGAAAAAAAATACGAAGTAGGATTCCATTTCAAGGTAGCATGCTTTGTGTGTGCCACCCCGAGCCTCAGGAATTGTTGAAGTTAGGCATCATTAAAAGGAAATACAATGTAATGTTCACTTTCTGTAAGTTAGGCATCGTTGAAAGGAAATACAATGTAATGTTCACTTTCTGTAAGTTAGGCATCATTACAAGGAAATACAATGTAATGTTCACTTTCTGTAAGTCAGTGGATATTGTTCAATGTTGTTTTGCAGATAATGCCAGTTTTAATGAAAAACCCCATGTAGAAGCAAAGAAGAGCTTTTCTGCTAGATATGTTGGGAGCATAGATGTTCCAAAACCAACAGGTTAGATAATGGCAATTCCTTGTTTGAGTTTTACTTGGGACTGATCTCAATATGGAGGTATTATTACTGATAAAATTGGCTGTGGAGCTAATTAAGTTTGTAGAGGGTTAGATTTGTTTCATTTAAGTTCAGGAATTTGGATGTTAACATAACTGGAATGGCTTTGTTTGTTTAATAGTGTTTTTTGAAACACTTTAATTTGTTCATTTTTCAGGGGTGGAAGTTTTGAACAAAGCAATAAGTAAAGTAACAAATAAAGCTGGCAGTGCTAGTGGATGGAAAACCATTCTCATTGAAATCAGTGTATCGAACATCAGGATAACAGATTGCACTGTGAGTTACTTTCTATCGCTTCCCAGCTTCATGATAACCAGAAAAATTCAAGATGGGTGAATGTGATAGTGCATGCTGTAATAAACCTGTCAGTAATGATTTTGGGCCTCTGGGTTTTCAATAACACTTAGCCAGAAAATTGTTACCCAAGCAAGCTCCTAAGGATATGGGAGAAATCGCACATTTTGATTGGACTTGTCTGAACAGCGAATCACACTTTACTTTGCAAATATCACTATAATTGTTCCTACTTAGTGACAGTTCTCAAATTTTTTCTTTGCCAGACCCAAGAACTAATTTCTGAAGACCGAGTTAGATTCATGTCTTTCTTTGGTGTTGGAAAAGATGAAAGGTAAATGAATTACTAGATGCATTTAAAGTCACCATTTTGATCACATTGCACTCATGATGGTACTGGCCTTGATATAGAGGGTGGCAAAGCAAAGGGTTTATAAGTGATGCATGATTCAGCCCAAAGATAATGTGTGATGTGTGAGTGTTACAGAAAGGCAACAAAAGTTGAGAGGTGTAATTTTCCTTCTAAAATTTGTTGTATGTGAAATAATGCAAGCAAATTGAATTTGTTAAAGAATCCACACACTTTTCACAAAGAGTAGGGAAAGTGGCTCCAAATGTTGTGGTCTGGCCTTGTCTTTGTTTTTACAGGCCCCAACTAAATCAGCTTTGAGGTGAAGAAGGCTAGCCTGTCTAAATATTACTTATACATACATACCTACATACATTCCTTCCTGTATTCTTGTATAACATCAATTTCATCTTTGCTGATAGTCTGACTGCAAATTGTTGTTATAAAATCTGAAATGTATTTTGATTCCTAAACAAATCCACACCAACCATGAAATAAATGTGGAGGTCAATTTGTCACTTATCATCTTATCTACAGGTCTAAAGATGATTATTTTATATATATCTTATTAACTGAGCACGAGGGCTGTACTGGGAGAATATCGGCCCGAGGTCTTGACAGTACGGACCAAGCGCACTGTGGTCCGTACAAAAAAGACCAAGGGCCGATATTCTTCCAGTACAGTCCCGAGCAAGCTTGGTTAATAAGAGATTTATTATACGACTGAAGTTCAAAGGGACACAAGTGTGGTATCATTGGGGACCATTTGGGACAGTGTCTGGTCCAATACTGAGAGAATATTGACCGGCAATAGAGCATTTTGATTGGCTGATTTTAGTTATTGGCCCTCTGACTGCCCAAGTCGTGTAATAAATAATTGTATTGTTTGCTATCAGATTTCCTTCATGGGAAACAAAGAACACACCTAATTTTCCTGACTTATAATGTGTGACTTTGTGGCTTACTTGGCAGTCTTGCCCAACTGGCATCTGGCACTGTTTCAGTCTTTATTGAAGACTAGATTTTTTCAGAAGTCTTATTTTATCATGGCTCAATTTGCAGTTAATAGATCCATGACATATCTTATTTTTATCCCAAAATAGACTCTGTGGTTACATTGTGAGCACTGCCCCAGATGTATTTGTGTGCCATGTGTTCCAGTGCTCACCCAATGCTGCTCCTCTTACAAAAGCATTGGCTGAAGCATGTGAGGTAAGATTAGTAAATTCTGTTGTCTCATTTCCCTTAAGAAATAAAGAAATTGTCCTCAGGAGCTGTACTCTGATTTCCTCCTGCACTTTACTGCCCAGCGTGTTATGGAACAAACTTTTTTGATTATACATTATACATTCTTTCAATTCTTTTTTTTTTTTTTATCTTTTTGGTTATAATTTTCAGTGTTTTTTTTTTCCCTTGTCTTTTTCCTTCATTTTCTGTTTGTTTTTTGTTTCTAGTAACTTGTCAGTCAATTATCCAGTCAATCAGTCTTTCTGTTTGTCTAGCTGTTTGTCTCTTTGTCTGAAAAAATTAATTTTTTGCAACAATTGCAGCTGCGTTTCCAAAAATGTGTTGATGCTCATCCAAATATTATACAGAAAAAAGCAGCAGCTGAGCAGGAGAAGGTGCGAGAAAAATCTGACAAAGAAAAAGATAAGGTACAAGAAGGCTGTATGTTAGTCAAAAATACAGTTTATAATTATAATATAATCAATTACATTTGTATTTAACAGTTATTTGCCAAAGGTGAGGTGAATATCGTCGAATAATCCCCGAGACGAAGTCGAGGGGATTATTCGACAATATTCACCAAACCTGAGGTGAATAATTGTTTTAGTATAATTTCAGAGCTGAACAACAGAGAAATTTCTAAAATCATAACATTTTAGTAACATTTATAAACATTTTAGTTTAACACTTTATATAAACCACGCGGAACGGTTTATATAGCGTCATATAAGGAACCGCTCGACCAATCAGATTGCTGGAAACTCTTTGTTCAGCTCTGAAATTATACTAAATAAAATTACAAAGTAGAAAGAAGAATTTCAAAGCAGTCTGTGATTTTCTGATCCTTTTCCTGTGATATTTGAAACTCACACAAAAGGAGGAATCAAAGTAGATGTTAGTAATCTTAACTAGAATGTTTTTATTGTTTGCTCACATGTTTTATCATGTATGTGTTTGTTTGCTCATGTGCTTTGTGTCTGCATACATTGTTTCCTTCAGTTTGCTTCACTTTCTATCCAATTTAATTAATTTTGTAACAGGCTGGTTTCATGACAAGTGTTCAGGGTTTGCTTGGAAAACTTGGGACAAAGAAAGGGGGAGGGAAAAAGGTCAGTACAGCAGAGCAAATGCATTGACAACTCATGTTCGTACCTTAAACACCCCCACAAGCTCTCCACAAATAAAAACAAACAAACAAAAAAGTTTTCTTTGCATTCATTTAGGGCAGGAAGCATTTCAGTTCAAATTATACTCTAGAGACTTGTGTTAGTTTCCTCTCTGAATATCAGGGAGTTTCCAAACAAAGAAATTCATACTTTATTACCTTTTATCATTCATCGATTCTTCATCATTCGTTTGTAAGATGATTGAGAAGAAAAATTAAATGATATGCAATTTTGGCTGTTAGGGCCTGTCTGCACTAGTAAATAAGTTGTTTATTTGGATAAATTTTCTGTCATCATCAACACTTTACAAATGCAAATGGTTTGTCATGACTTGACAAATTTTGGCCGAAGTGGACAAAATGTTCAAATCCAGCGCTTACAAAATTTGTCCCAGGTGAAAACTGGACAAACTGGACTAAATAAACAATGCTTTCAGTGATAAACTTGTCAATCAATCATTTTAAATTAAATCTACCACCAGCATGGAAATGAACTGAGTTCATATTGCAAGGTAGGCAATAATGTTCTTTTGTCTCAAAACTTGGGGATTTTGAAACTTGAAAAAGATGAACTATGCAAATTGGAGTTTGAATCCTTTGATGACTAGACCAGCTGGTCTTATGAGCAGATCAGGTGCTGATGGAATCTGGCGGCTTTTAAGGCTAGGTTTACACTAGAGGAGAGTTTTCCGGATTCACAAATGTTTCCGGATTCATCAATTTTGGAGTATTCGGATTTGTAGGATGTTCGGATTCCTGACCGTTTACACACGACGACAACTCCGGGTTTTTTTTTTTCTGATTTTCTCTCAAGTAGGGACGTAAGATCTTCACAAAGTTCCATAAAGGTAGGGTGGGACATTCTAAAATTTTCTCTCCACTCGCTAGCTACCGTGACATTTCCCATCATATTGTCCCACCAGGCACTTGTTTGACCTGGCCTAACCCAAAACCGTTTCGGTCTTCGATCCTGCCATCTACGTCGTTGGCGATTAAGTGTGGCTGACGTTAAACTTCCTTGCAATAATAATTTGCGTTTCCTCAGAAATACTGTGGTACACATGATAAAATTTATTGCCTGAACCTGCAACAAGATTAGGCAACTGGAGACCGCCAGCAATGTTAGCACCAGATCCTCCATTTTGGTTTCACTGCAAACTCAAAAGATTGCAGGCGGAAATAATATCCGGATTCGAGAAAAAAAGCGGTTACACGACAAAACTTTCCAGATTCAAAAGTTATCGGATTCAAAGTTCCCACTTTAAATTCCGGATTCAAAATCTCCACAGACACGACCAAACTGGGGAGTTTTTATTTTGGATTCGTCCACTTTCGTGTAAACGGCAACATCAATCCAGTACTAAAACATTTCGGATTCATCATGAATCTGGAACAATTTCCTCTAGTGTAAACCTTGTCTAAATTTTGAGCGCAGATGCAGAAGAAGAGACAGAACTTTGCAGTGACAAAATTTGTCATTTTGATTTTTTGGAGACATTTCTAGTTTTGTCCACTAGTGCAGAAAGGCCTTTAGTCAGATTTTGATACATGTAAGTACCCACTCTCCCCCCACACAGTTTGAAAGCTATGACCAATGATCTCTCTTTGGCTATGGCTAAAAAAGTCTCTTGTCCCCTTGCGGGGCCCAATAAGAGTGTACAGTATGTATGAGTATTGCCATTTCTGTTTTCCATCATACTTGTCTGATATTTGGCTGTGTTCATGCTAGTTATAGTAAGAAGACCATGTGGAATGAGTTATTTTCACTAAATGTATGCAACATTTTTTGTTTTGCTTCTTGTTTGTGTGAGTCAACTTAAATTTTAATTTTAAAACTTTAACTACCTAAAATTAATGTTCTGTTGCTGATGTGAGGAAATTTCTCTTGTCTATGTAACAGGAGGAAAGTAGCACAACAGATAGCAAACAATCTTCAGTTCCTGTGATAACATGCAAACCAACTCACACTTTCATGGTGAAGTACTATGGTGCACTGCCAGTGGCTGTTGGTACAGGGATAGAGACTGTGGAGGAGGCAGCAAAGGTGATTACTAATGATAGCAGTTGACATTTAACAAATGGTAAACACCACAGCGTACACTATTGAGTTATGGATGCACGCAGGAGGTTGCTAAGCACGAAAGAAGTGTAAGAGTCGCTCGAGGCGATAGCCGAGAGCAACTCTAGCTTCTTGAGTGCTTAGCAAACCTCCCAAGTGCATCCAATAACTCAATAGTGTACGCTGTGGTGTTTACCATTTGTTTTATAACATGACATTGATACATTGTAGCTAAGAGTTCCCTTTTATTTAACAAATCTTACGTGACCAGAAAAAACAATCGCACGCGGAAAAATAGTCTTTGCATTTGCTCACGTCAGCAGCGTACACCCATGGGCAAATGGGGGATGCTAAATTGACCAATCAGAGCGCGCGCTTTACTTTGGTTATGTTATAATTATAATTTTTATTCCATTTTATCTCTGGAACCTGGCTAAGTGACATCTGGTTACTATGACCTCATTGTGAATATAATGCCTTATTTTTGCCTTAGATTTAAGCAAGAAACTGCACTTTACAGGGCTCAACACTAACAGTAGCCAACTAGCCACAGACTAGTAGAAACTCAGTTTTGGCTAGTGGTTTTCAATTTTGACTGGCCAGTTTGGCTAGTAAACAAACTGAAATTGTTGTAACATCTAAGTTGTCACTAGCCACCTGGGCCGGGCTGTTCAAAGCTGAGTTAAGTTAACCCAGGGTTAGCGTGAAATTTGATTTCAGATCTGAAAGCTTTAGGAGAAAGTTCAGTTTAATTATTTTGTGTCTACAATTTGATGATCGGATGCTCTTAAAAGAACAGGGAAAATTATCTCATAAAGGTTCTTGAATAGAGAAATAAGGAAACCTTAATCAAAATTTAACCCTGGATTAGTGCTAATCGGCCTTCGAACAACTGGACCCTGGCTAAAAAGTTGGAGGGTTAGTTTGAAGCCCTGCTTTACCTCTTTTTACCAGCTTTATTACCTGTGTGGGATGTTGGGATGACACAAGAAGAGTTTGTAAATTATGTTACAGAGGCTGGTGATTTTAATTATTAACTTTTGGAGTTTTATAAAATAAATGTAAAATTTTGTTTTTATTTATTTTTTTATTATTTTTTAAATTTTATTTTACAGGTGAGCACTACATGTACTTACAATAAACTGCACCTTCACAATACTATACTTTACTTACAATCTTAATGGTACACCCATTTGAATGTTTCAATGGGTGTATTTTTGTAAGAGATGATAGGTTTTTTTACCAATCAGGGTGCTGATTATATCTCGGTTATTTAAGAAGTTTTTTTTAACAAGATTTAACAAATGGTAAACACCACAACGTACACTATTGAGTTATGGATGCACGCAGGAGGTTGCTAAGCACGAAAGAAGCATAAGAGTCGCTCAAGGCAATAGCCAAGAGCAACTCTAGCTTCTTGAGTGCTTAGCGAACCTCCCAAGTGCATCCATAACTCAATAGTGTACACTGTGGTGTATACCATTTGTTTTATAACATAACATTGATCCATTGTCGCTAAAGAGTTCCCTTTTATTTAAAAAATCTTACACAACCAGAAAAAAATAGTCTTTGCATTTGCTCACATCAGCAGTGTACACCCATGGGCAAATGGGGGATGCTAAATTGACCAATCAGAGCGTGCGCTTTACTTTGGTTATGTTCTAATGTTATTTGCAGTAGCAAACTTAAGATAATATTGTTGAACAGTCCCTGAGACAAAGTTCTAATTCTTATTTTTCAGCATTTGGCTGGAGGAACATTACTGATTTGCCAACTTGATGTTGCCCTCAATGGAGTAACACTTTATGACAGTCAGAGAAGTTCTCTTTCAAAGAGAAATTTAGATGCTGATACAATATCATACTGCGGTCTTACAAGGTAATATAAACCAACTCTTTCATGGGCATCTGTATGTAGCAGAATTGGTTACCACTACAAGCTTCGATGTCATGAATTACAAATTAAATCAGCAATGCCCATTTTGAGTTTTTTAGTCTCGATGAAGGAATCTGTACTGAACAGCCTCTTGACAAATCAGACACAAAGCTAAATGCAATGGCCACTTGGCCTTTCATGTTTTACTGGGCATATCCCTTTTATTCTTAAGATCACCATCATGATGTTAATTCTCTATACTGTCTGCCATACACTTCTTCATTGACTTTTGCAATTCTGTAGGTTTTGATTGAGGATATTGTTTATAACTCTTCTTTTCTTTTCTTTTTTTTTTTTGTAACAGTAATAGAAGCCATTTTGGACTCATCCAAAGCATGGGAGGAGGAAAATACATTTGCCACGTCTTTGCAGAGTACAAGGTGAATAACTAATAAAAGTTCATTTTTTATTTCCTTTCTACATTTCACATCTTTTGGGTAACTGAACATGGTATTAAACACAATTAAAACAATTCTGGATTAATTTCATACTGAACAAACAAAAAAAACAAAAAAAAAAAAAAACTACTTTTAGTCATGTTTGTGGTGAACCATTCCTTTTGTTTGGGTTATATACGTTTAAGGCCTGATTAATGCCACTCTTTTAACCCTCCACGCCCTAACATCAGTATCCATATTCTCCATACTGTTCTCTATACATTTCCTATAGTAGTGACCAGGAGAATTTGTTCAACAATCAAGAGCTTCTTCAGTTGATAATCATTTCCTGTGTTCTTGAGACCTTTATGTTTGATGTTGTGAGGAGAAATTGGATGCTAGTCACTCTCACGGGAAACAAAGGGGTGAATTTAAGTCTTTATTCCTCCCAAAAATTGGTGGGTAAGGTAAAGCCTGTTTACGAGCCAAGTGGCCCATTGGACCAGCACTCAAATCCAGTTTCAGTAGCATGAAGCGACTAGGAGTATTTCTATTCCTCCCTAACAATTTCTACTCCTGGGTGAAGAGAGGCACTGTGAGACTAAAGTGTCTTACCCAAGAACATAACACAATGTCCCCAGCCTGTGCTTGAACCCGAACCACTCAATCCAGAGTCAAGTGCACTAACCATGAGGCCACAGTACCTCCCACTAAACATTTGTGGGTGATCTAGCCTAAATACCTAGTTACTCTTTGAAAGTATTTTTTTCTTCTCTGCTGTTAAATTTTTCATACTTGCCTTAGAACTGTAATGCATTAAACAATTAAGCTTATCACTGAAGTTCAAAGTTAAGAGTTCTTTGATTGCAACATTTTTTGTTTTCAATGTTTCAGACTAAAGCTGGGCCAATTGTTGCAGCCATTCATGAAACATTGTGAATACCAGAGAAAATTCTACAGTACAGTCCCATTAAATAATACAGTAAACCCAGTAGCATTTTGATTAATACCTTAAAGTAATGTTAGTTACTGTAATTCATTTTCATGTATTGCGGAGGAGAGAAGTTATTCTTGGTTGAGCAAAATTTATGTGAACATAATTCATTAATTCAATTGAGTTGTGATTATTACCATCTGAATGGTAGATCAAATCACTTTGATTTTCTGTAAAGCAATGTCTTTTGTTTTATGTGCTCTCTAAGCAAAGGCATCAAAAGTTGTTGGTGTCCTGTTTCAATTGACTTAAGTATGAAAAACATGTTCAAGAAGCAAATGAAATTTGCAATTGAAGAGGAGATTTTACTTTCTGGTCATTGTGGGTAATGAATTTTCAAGGAAAGAAATGAATGGTGTGGAAAAAGGAACAAAGGTAAATGATCTATCAAGATGTGAATGAGCTACCTTCCCTTTGAAATGGAAAGCAATGTTTGTCATGTTCTCTGCTTTCAATGTTAGCAATTTAAGGACTTGTTTTTTATACAAATGTTTTTATTATTTTTGAAATAGAATATTATTTTTGTATACTTTTACTGCAGTTATAGGATGAATGATGGATTGAATGAGTGAGGGAAGGAAGGGATGTACAAATAAATAATTGAATGACCGAATGATTGAGGGAAGTGATTGATTGGGAACAAGTGAAGTTCAGAGACAAGTGGTGAAATTTTGAAGAAGTTTTAATTATTTATTAGGTAAATAAATGAGTAAACATCGAAGAGAGAAGAAAAGTAAATGAAAGGATTTTGTCTACACTTTGATGATTATGACAAGGTTTTGGTTTCCTTTACCCTTATACATTATTGGCCATCAATTTGATTGACAGCTGAACTGAACAACATATCACATCAAAACTGAATGTTAAAAATCAGAGATGTTGGTTGTTAATGAATTGGAGAGATAGAAGCTTATTAATTTTGAACAGATTAAGTTGGATAGGTGTGTAATTAGTAGTAAAGGCTAGTGAAAAGAATGAACTCTTCAGGCTTCTAGTTCAAGGGTCAAGAAATGTATTTAGCCTTTGTAGATAATTGACATAGTTTGCTAGGAATGTTTGCTGTTTGAATACAGTAATTATCATGATAGAGGAATTTGGTGACAATGTAATCTTAAGTTTTGCAGTTTAAAAGCAGTAAATATAATGCTTTGGAAATTTGAAATAAGAGTTGAAAATATGATGCAAAGTCTTAGGCTGGCCTTTAAACTATTGTTGTAGTTGAATAATTGCCTAGGTCAGGTAGTGTTTGGTGAAAATTATTATTAAAAATTTTTGTGTAGTATTACAGTTTTGTAGCATTTTGATGACCATGAGTTTTTACTGTGATTTATTTGATGAAGAGAGCAGGCCTCAGCAAAGTTATCACTTGCATTTGTTTTCAAAGTCACTTTTTGCAGCTGCTTTTATATGTTTCTGTTAGAAATTCAAACCTGGGATTGCTCAAACTACCCTTGAAATAGTTGCAAAATTTCAAACATTTGAACAGCAGTGATTAGATACTACAAATAAATATTATTTCCAAAACTTAAGAATGGTTATGATGTATTAAGAATATTTCAAGAACAAAGAAGCTAAGGATAACAAACCAGAATTTAGTTGAACTTTACGGAAAATTATATTAAATCATACTTATTTAGATTATTAAGATTTATGGGTATTACATTACAGAGTAACATAATATATTATCAAACAAAACAAAAGTTAAATCATTAAAATGTAATGAAACAGGAATCCATCAACAATGGGCTCTTGAATGAAGTTATTACTGGATATCATTTAATTGTATAATTTAGAGTGTATTATTTTTTGTATGAGTTTTTTTATATCTGGTTTGTAAATTAATATTGGTTCTAGTTCTAGATTTTCTATAAGTTACATTTTGTAGAGGCTAGTTCAAGTTTATTGATGTAGGTAATTACAATGTTAAAGTTGACCTTTACAATTGAGAACATGTGTCAAAGTATGTTGTGTTATGCTGGTTGTATACATATTGTGTTACTGAATTAAAAACAAGTTATGGAAATAAAGTCTGCAATGATGGGCGTAAAAAAATTTTGTTGATGCTAGTCACTTACATTAATTCTTAAGGAGATCAAGCTTGATTTCAAGACTATTTGATGATGTTTTTGAACTTATTTATCCTAGAAGTACACAGGATGCTTGTCACAATTGAACCTGGTATATACCTCTTACTAACTTTAGGTTATAGACCCAAGTTTTTTTGCTTGAATTTATAGCCAAAGTACAAAGCATACAGGCTATCAATCTGAGTGGAAAAATTAGGTTCTGTAACTTACAGTTCAGATGGAGAAATGAGGTTAGAAAGATTTATTTTAAATCTGGCTTCAAGTAGAGGGGGAGGGTTTCAATCTGAATTAAGTGGGCTGCACAGTGAAATAAGGCCTGCAAAATTGACCATTTATGGTGCACATCTTAACTGAGACATGTAATAAATAGCCTTGCCCACAAAGGAGTCCTGGAAGGTGGTTGGCAAAAATAATTGATCAATCTAAAAAAGAAAAATTCTAGATACATTTATCAAGAACCTATATTAAGAACAGTAATCAGCTTACATATCAGTTGGCCACCAACCAGTTTGCCAACATATGAAGATGGTTTGCTAATATCGCTAATATGTCAGTTTGCTGATGTTCAAAATATATTTTTGAAAAACATCTAAAATGTATTTTGGATGTTGGCAAACTGACATTTAGGGGTTGGCAAACTGACCTTAGACATCCGGGAATCAACCTCGTATGTTGGCAAACCAGTTGGTCAAATGAATAAAGGCTGATAGTTTCGAAAGAAACTGTGTGGGGCTGCGTCGGTAGGGGTAACGAAATAATTTGGATATATCAACAAAGTTGAAATGGTAAATTGGCCACCGTAACGATTACAAAAGCTGACGTTTCGAGTGTTAGCCCTTCGTTGGAGCAAATAGAGGAATTGTGGGTTGTGTGCTTTAAAAGGCAGAAAATGGAGGTACGTTATTGGTGGGAACATGGCAACGAGAAAAACAAGAATAAATTAGTGGAATGAAAAGCGTTTGTTGATCCCTGTGGGATTTAGACTGCCGGTTTGAAAGATGAGCTTTTGTTCAAGATTTTTACGGCTTTCCGTGCTACCTAAGTGTAAGGAAAGACCGCAGATTGCCATATGTTGCTTAGAATGATTAGGTAAATTAAAATGCCTAGCGACAGTTTCGATGTGTCCTTGTCATTCCTTTCCACGTCTCGAACAGTTGGTCAAATGACATATTGGTGAAACAACTGATATTCCTAAGCACAGTGAATGTTATGGAGACTCCAATTCCATTCCCTAACAGAAAAAAAAAAAAAAAAATCTATTGGCCCCAATTTCAAATGTAGCCCGGCTTGTTTTTCACTTCTTGTCTGTTATTATCCACTGTCACCATTCTACTGCTAACCAACAAGTTGATGACAGTTGCAGAAATGATAACAATTCATATTCCATTAAACCTTTTTCCTTTGAGTAGCTCCATGTACCGGTAATCATTAAATTTCAACCCTTTCACTCAGATCTTATTCAATTCTCCTTACTGTCTGCCAAACCATTCTTGTGATGCTAGTTTGGAGAATTTTTAATTGGATCAAATCATAATCCCCAATTTATATCCTTATCTTCTCTCATCACTTTTCTGCTTGATATGTTATTGCTATTGAACGGAAAAATTCTGTCTTGATCACTCATGGGGGGGTGAATGGTTAATAAACATCTTCACTCGAGAATTCTATGTTCCTGTAAGATTTCTGTTAGTTTTCCTGACTGGTATAATTCCGCAGTCTCTGAACCGCCACCAATACTTGTTCCTTTAATAAACACATTCGGCACTGTGCTTCTTCCCGTTAAACTTTTCAAAGCCTCCTGAAAAAGAACAGACAAATCCCAAAAATTAGAAAAATCACCTAAAAGACAATTTGAAAAATTAAAAGCATTGGTACTTATTTTTTCTATGGAGGCAAGTTCATACCAGCATGCAAAGAAAGACAAAACCTTCAGTTTAGATTGTGGAAGAAAAACAACTTACTGATGGTTAATTACCTAGCTAACAATCACAATTTGAGAATGAAAGCCAAGTTTAACAAGATCGCTACCAATCAAGCCCTTATGCAGATTTGCTGAATGAATGATTTTTGAGTTTTCACAAATGAGTTTGGTTGGAGGTGTATTTAGCAAAATTTGCATGCCCTACCAAACTGATAAGCCACACTCCTCAGCAAGATGTGACTGTTCATGTTCATAAGATTCCAACTTAGCCTTGAGCTGTGGCTCAATCATCTCAGTGCCACGGAACACAAAAGAATCTTAACATTCGGGAGGATTCATAATTGATGTCATGATGAACTGTGTGATGTGGGAAGGTGGGAGGGGGGTAGTGAAAGGAGGGATTAACCTTTAACACCCTGACACCAGTATGCATATTCTCCATACTGTTCTCTATATATTTCTTATGGTGCTGACAAGGAGAATTTGTTTAGCAATCAACAGCTCCTTTAGTTGCTGAGAGTTTCCTTGATCTTGTGGCCTCAATGTGTGATTCAGGGGTGATATTGCGAAGAGAAAGTAAATGATTGTCACTCTGGGAGGCCTAAGGTTTAATCCTTTAACTCCCAAGATCTGATTGTGAATTCTCCCCTCTAGCTGATACACATTTCCTTGTAAATTGGTTACAAGAATTTGGTGTTCAATCAAGCTACCAACTTTTTACTGATGAGCTTGTGGATTCCCATTACCTGTTTGCTGGATCGTGTATGGATATTATAGAGAGAAGTTACATGTTGATCACTTCTGGGAGCCAAAGGGTTAAGGGTTCTTCAGTCTACATGTAAGTATTTGTTATATCTACACAGGCTGGTCCAGTTCAACTTACCCTGCTGGCAGAGGCGTTTATTTGTTAACTTCCCCTAGGGTCCACGTAAAAATAAAGTCCTCTGCGCTCAGCCTGTTAAATCTTCTTCGAGTGTGCGCCTGGGAATTATCCAAGTTTGTGGATAATCTGATTTTCAAAACCGGTCAGAACCTCTTTTAAACACGTTTTTATGTGCACGCATCCTATTTAGCTATATAGGAAGACCAAATGTGAGCGCACAATCATGGTTATGGCAAATACTACCGGGAACTAATTTGTTTTTAAGCAACAAGCCACGCATGCTCGAAGAAGATTTAACAGGCCGAGCGCAGAGGACTTTATTTTTACGTGGACCGTAGGGGGAAGTTAAAAAATAAACGCCTCCGTCAGCAAGGTAAGTTCAGCTCAAAGCGCTGGACTGTTGTGTGGGAGGTCGAGGGTTCGGGCCCCGGCCGGACCAACACTCAAGGTCTTAAAATAATTGAGAAGAATATGCTGCCTTCCTATAACATCACGAAATGGTTAGATTTTCTAGTCTTCTCGAATAGGGATGAATAAATAGAGGTCCTGTCTCCTACAGGGTTAGGGGTAGGAGACGTTAATTTCCCCCACACGAGATTACTGTGTGATGGATGTCCTTCCCCGGGGTGGGATGGGTGGGTTGGGGTTGGTTTAGGTGGATGAACCCAGTAGGGACTACATGTCCTATTGTTCTCTCGCCTGTACACTGTACAAATCTATAAATACAAGGCTGGTTAAAATGGGAGCCTGTATAAACAATGACAAAGCCAGACCATGACACCAGAGCTACATTTTCTTCTCTTTGTTAACCAGTACAGAGAAGATGCTGTCCAGTACAGAGATGTTAACCAGTTCAGTACAGAGATGTTACAGAGATGTTACATAGATGTTACATAGATGTTACAGAGATGTTACAGAGATGTCCAGTACAGAGATGTTAACCAGTACAGAGAAGATGCTGTCCTTATCTGAGGAGACTACAATGTCAAACCATTCAGGAATGTCGTAGCAAACGCAGTATATTCTTCCCAATCATTTTTAAGACCCTGAGTGTTGGTAACGTCTGGGACTTCAGCAAAAAGAAAAAAACCACCAAAACTTTATCATTGCTGGAGAAATGGCTGGGGAATGTTGGCCTAGCATTGTAAGAAAGATTTCCGTAGAACCATTATGCACACAGTTTTTAACTAAAAATTACAATGGCGAAAACAGTACTTAATTATGTTCACCTAGCGCTTAGAACCGAGGCTCTGTTTAAAAATAGTACGGAGTTGCAAGGAAATCTTTCCGCATTGCAACTGAAACTGCTTTAATTTAACACTTCTACCTGAATATCTGGGCCATCTTCTCTTGTTTCAATTTCGTAAACTTGCATTTTCTGAATACCGGCTTCCGATAGAGTCTGCTTTGCCATTACACAAAATGGACAAGTTGTCTTGGAGAAAACTACCACATTGTGGCTTTTGATTGCTTTTTCCACAAATTTAAGAGCTGCCCGAGCTGCTGCCATCACTCAAAAAGCAATTATACTCTAGCTAGGACCTTTTTCCAACAGATCTTCGTTGTGCAATTTGTTTTAAGTTATGACATAATTCTGGTCGCCATATTTGAGACTTTACCCAGAAGTCGTAGCAAGCATATTTTATTACCAGGTTGTCTCGGTACAGGTACCGACCCACACCCAGCCTCCATCCCGGCATGTCACTGAACAGGCCTTTCCCTATTATGCCAGTAAAACTGGCATTTTGTGCTCCGAGAAATTCCGTTTTACGCCAAAATAAAAAAAATGCTGAGATTATCCTCGTTTCTCCAAATAACTTGGTTCCAGAAAATGCTTCGTTTTATTTATATTTATTTTTTTATTTATTTATTTATAATAACTTCATTTGCCTAAATAATAAGATAATAATAATAATAATAATAATACAGACAGATAACAATAGAAATAACATCGAGATGCAAAAAGGCAAAAAGGGTCAAGCCAGAGAGGAACTAAATTCTCATTGACGGCAGCCCCCAGAATAAAAGCAATATGCAATAAAAATAAAACTAAAATGTAAAGGTAAAAATTATTGAAAAAACAAGTTAATTGATAAATGGATATTGGTGCAATATTATTGATATTATTTAAAAATGTGTTCTTTCAGTTTTTTTTTAAACTTACTAGCAGAGCTAGAGCTAACTATGTCACTTGGCAAGTCATTCCAGATTTTTATATATTTATACCAAAAAGAGTTCTTGAGGATATTTGTTCGAGCATAAGGCGTCCAGATTGTGACATTGTTGGTAGATCTCGTCCGACTATTGGAGAAAGTTAAGTAATTACATAAGTCTACTCTTGAAAAACCATTAATGAATTTGAATAATTGCACTAAACTAAGAAATTCACGACGCGAGTTGAGTGTTGGCCAGCCAAGATACTTCAAACGTTCACTATAGTCGATAGAACTACCAAGGATCCACCTGGAAGCATTCCTTTGCACTCTTTCAAGCTTATCAGAAAGATATTGTTGATGTGGATTCCACACAGGACAGGCATACTCAACAATTGGCCGAACCATAGACTTGTATCCAATTGATATTGCTTCAGAGCTTTTCCCAAATGTGCGCTTTAGTAGGCCAAGTATCTTATTTGCTCTAGCAGCAACAGAGAGAACATGCGGTTTCCAAGATAAGTCAGATGATATAATGACTCCAAGATGTTTGTGTGTTTTAACCTGTTCCAGTGGGATTGAATTGATGTTGTACGAGCAAGGTGTTACAGATCTAGATCTCGTGATTTTCATACATTTGGATTTAGTTGCTTTAAGTTTCAAAAGCCACTTTTTACACCAGTCTACGATCTGAGACAAGCTTTCACACACAGGTTGATGAACAGATGATGGATGATCTGAGTTAAACAATAGAGTATCGTCGGCAAACATTTCACTTGAACACGATAAGTTCTCAGGTATATCGTTGACATACAACAAGAACAACATTGGCCCAACAATACTTCCCTGAGGGACACCAGAGTAAACCATGGACCAGTCTGAGCTTTCACCTTCCAGAACAACACGTTGGAAACGATCTTGCAGGAAATCACCTAGCCACTCGAGAATCTGACCATTGATACCATATCGGCCAAGCTTAGAGATAAGATGTTTGTGTGGGACTGAGTCAAACGCTTTCTCAAAGTCCAAGAAGACGACATCTGATGTTTTGTTTTTATCTAAGGCTGATGCCCAGGAGTGAAATAGGCGAATAAGTTGGGATGTGCAGGAGAAACCAGCTCGAAAGCCATATTGATGAGGGCTTAACAAGTCATGATCTTCTAGATGAGCCATAATATGTCTTGTGACTAGCTTCTCTAGGGTCTTAACTACAAGCGATGTTAGAGAAATTGGACGATAGTTAGAAACATATTCTTTACCACCATTTTTGTAAACTGGGGTGATGTTGGCAGACTTCCAGTCACAAGGTAGTTTTCCTCTATTCAGAGACATATTGAATAACTTTGACAGTGGATCAGAAATTACAGAGGCTGCCTCCCGGAGCAAACGTGCAGACAAACCATCCGGGCCAGTGGCTTTATTCACATCAAGGGTAAGCAAAAGCTCTCCCACATTAGCACTAGAGCACATGAGATCTGGTATAACGAAGCCTGAACCATGTGAATGGGCATCCTCATCGACATCGGTAGCTGGGTCAGGTCGCTCAGCTATGTCAGGCAAAAAGTCCTTAGCTCTTGTTGTTCTGTGACATGACAATGATGACGCTGGCCTGGAGGTAGTCAACAAGAGCACAACTCTGTTGCTCATTGAAGGACGCCTTCAGTATACAAAATACTCTTTTCTACCGTAGCAGACGATGGTTGGACAAGGAGAACTTGCTTCACTGCGGAAGCCCAACGAGGAAGTTGCTCCTTGTGCCCACACCACCATTTGACTTTCTTTTCTTCAGTCGGGATAACAACATCTTCAGCTGCCAAATAAGCAGGAAGCTCGGTTTTGAGAAGGTCGATGATAGCGTCACTGTCCCGGAAAGGAAATGTTCCCAGAGACTCTTCTAATGCAATCCTAGCAATTGTCCCATCAGGTGGGAAAACTTTTAATTATAATGAATTGAAGAAATTGCCCCAACCCGCCCTAAGGCAACCTAACATTCTGTCCAATGAGACGTTTAACATTCTGTCCAATGAGACATTTAACATTCTGTCCATTCTGTCCAATGTAACCTTGAATAAAGGCTGATAGTTTCGAAAGAAACTGTTTGGGGCTGCGTCGGTGGGAGTAACGAAATAATTTGGATATATCAACAAAGTTGAAATGGTAAATTGGCCACCGTAACGATTACAAAAGCTGACGTTTCGAGCGTTAGCCCTTCGTCGGAGCGAATAAAGGGATTGTGGGTTGTGTGTGCTTTCAGTTTAAAGGCAGAAAATGGAGCTACGTTATTGGTGGGAACATGGCAACGAGAAAAACATGAATAAATTAGTGGAATGAAAAGCGTTCGTTGATCCCTGTGGGATCATCTTTCAAACCGGCAGTCTAAATCCCACAGGGATCAACGAACGCTTTTCATTCCACTAATTTATTCTTGTTTTTCTCGTTGCCATGTTCCCACCAATTACTTAGCTCCATTCTCTGCCTTTAAAAGCACACACAACCCACAATTCCTCTATTCGTGCCGACGAAGGGCTAACGCTCGAAACGTCAGCTTTTGTAATCGTTACGGTGGCCAATTTACCATTTCAACTTCGTTGATATATCCAAATTATAATGTAACCTTGCATTGGACTAGCATCTCACCCAGGGAGGAGTAGTTACACTCCTGGGCCCAGTTGTTCATAGGCCGATTAGCTCTAACCCAGGGTTAAATTTTAATCCAGTTTTCTAAATTTCTCTAATCAAAAGCCATTTTGGGATAATTTTCCTAGTTCTTTTTTGGACATTCAATCATGAAATTGTATACAAATGGAATTAAGCTGAATTTTCTTTCAGAGCTTTCAGATCTGAAATCAAATTTCACACTAACCCTGGGTTATCTTGACACACCTTTGAACAACTCGGCCCTGGTCGCCTCATAGTAATACTGAAGGAAACTGACATATGCAGCAGCTGGATGAACCATTAGGCTCGAGTACAGACACTTCCTTAATTAAAACGGGTGAATGAAACTTTCCAAAGCCTATCAGCAATTGACATCATATAGTGAATACAATAATGCATTGAAGGACGAAAATCACAGTATGAATCAGTCTTCAAGATCACAAACAACCGTAATCTTTATCCGTGAAACAAACGAAAGCAAAATGCGACCCTAGTTAGGCTAATTCAAACAAACCTTTTGATCGTTCAAGGTCATAACGTTCGGATGAATCTATTTCCTTGATTTATTTTTAAGGATGTTGTCAATACTTTTTGACCTAAGCAAGAATTATGTTCCAGTGACCATTTCTCTTTCCCTTTTTCAATTCAGTCGCTGAATTTAACACATTAACACTAAATTCTAATTACGTTTTGAGATTCCGTAGGGAATGACCTGGGAATTGTTTTTTAAATCAACAAGATTGAACTTGGCCAAAGACATCGCCACTTTGGTGCCAACTTAGTAACCTGGCCGCACAGTCATGGGGTGATTCACAAACATCTACAACTCTGATTTGCGCAAAATTCAGCATTCTTTGAGTCAAGAATACCTTGCCATCATGCCCCTAGTTCGTCTGCGAGGCGTTATTTTCGCTGATAGAGAAGGATGGAAAAATGTACAAAACTTGAAAACACGAAAAACGTTCATATTATTGAGGATAAACAAATGTAGAAAAGACGATTTTTTCCGAAGAGTTTTTTCACGGATTCAGTTAGACAGGAATTCTAGTCTGGTCTACGTTTTCTACAATGAAACATCTGGTGATGCGCTCCACTTTACTATGAAAAAGAAATCGTTCAAGGCATGGGCGTTGGCTTCAATGCCGCGTCCCTGCTTTAGGTTGTCGTTGTCATTGTAACTTGCTATGCGATGTTTATGAGCAGGATGATACTCTATATAGCCTTGCAAGCTCAGTAAGACTACTGTGATGTATACCAGCTGCTATATGCTGGCTTCCGCCGGAAGTGGTCAGTTGTTTCTGACATTCCTCTTGCCCTCATAACTTCAGGGTTATTACCTAAAAACGTACATTTAGGAACAGAGATCAATAATAAAGCTCTTGCTAAAGAGAGGCTTTCAATCTTTTTCTTGAGATTGCACTGCCTTGTAGAATATATTCGGTCTACCATCCAACGCACCAACTCTTCAGATCAGATCAGTACTATTACTCTTCTGTAAAAATTGTACGACAAGCAACTGGAACTTGAAACGGAAAAAAAATCAATGTTTTACGATAAGAGTTTCAAAAGTAATAGAGCTTCGGGCCTGTCCGGGAGTCGAACCCGGGACCTCTCGCACCCTAAGCGAGAATCATGCCACTAGACCAACAGGCCTCAGATGAACATATCGGGTCTCAATTAAATTCAAATATCAATTGTCAGGTAGGCGGGTGGCACAACACCCGTGATTTCACCTGTGTTATTTTACGCATTTTGATTGGTTCTTCGATATGATCGATTGGAAGACCGCGAGACACATAGAAAACATCATCATTGGCAATTTTTTTTGCTTCCCTATCATATAAAACAGATAGATTTCATGTTGCCTTGGGTCTGTACAATAATAGATCACAGAACACGTCTAAATGTGGTAAGCACATCGACGGCTCGCTCGACACAGCGCCTGGTGTGACTTTTTTTTTCTTGACCTTATCTGTGCTCTGTTTCTGAACGGACGCATCACAACTTAAATATATTTTTTAAGTGTTGCCTAAACTTATTTTCTTGTCTCTCATCTCAAAATTTCTTGGGCGAGAAAAACTTGAAAGGTAGTGCTCTCAAGGATTCATTTTCCCAACTTTATATAGACGCCTACCGCTGTCCTAAAAGAGGAAAATCAAAATAGAAAAAGCCTAATAGGAATATTAAACGACCCTGCGGCTAAACAGGCTGTTCCCGACAGCTGAACAAAACTTTCACAGAATTTCCTCTGAGTTAAATGTTGCTTAGTGATTTAAAGTGATTCTACAAATTTAAAAAATAAATCTTAATGCGTATGTCGTATTTTTATGCTAATTTTGGCTTTTATCTTTTTTTCTTCTTTTTTCCTGTGACAATAGGCCATTTTCGCGCGAATTACGTTTGGCCTCTTTTTCAAAACGAGGCCTGGTGCTCAACCATACGTATGAAAATGAGTTCAATTTGCATGTGAATGAAAACTTATTACCATACGAAAGGATGAGCACCAGAACTCGCTTTGAAAAAGAGGCTAAAGGCAATTCGGAAATGGGCTATTAATGTTACTACAATAAGATGTTATTGCACTTTATGGAGAGATGTTACATGGAGAGGCGTAATTTCTTTCGTGCAGTTCGTTAACGCATGTTGAAAGGAATTTAGGACGCCAAAATTCAAAAATTTTGCAGCCTTAGTTCAATCTCCTTGAAGAGTCAAAATCAACGCAGAGCTTTTCGTATTAATTAAAACTTTTAAGTGATATTTAAAGAGAGGCATCCTTGGTTCTGCGCATGAACAGACTTTATATTGACCCATTTCATTTCCAGTGACTTTGAAACAATTTGAGACGCAGGTGAGTAAATGTTACTGCCTTTGGCTTTGTAGGAGTTCTTCATTTATTGTGAAAATGTGGATGTAAAATTTATATTTATCAGTCGCAATTTGGTTTTTTTCAACTGTCATTTACCAACAGATTTTAAAGCTTTGTCGTTATTTGTTATTGAGAAACCCCTGACTGCACTTTGTGAATTTGACACAAAAGAAGCACCCTGTTATTTTGTTGCCGGATATCAGAGTTGTGGCTTAACCCCTTATTTGTCGGCACCGGATGACTTAAGGTTGGAATGGCGACTGTCACGACACAACACGGACAGTCTCTCCCAAGCTCGCTCTATAACCAATGATCTATAGCCAATTTTTAGTTAGTGGAGTGACAATAAGTATGAAAAACGTTACTACAAACAAATTGGGTTTAAGGGGAAGGAAAAGGTCACTTATTGGGTAATTACAAAATGACAGTGCGCATTCCACGAGACGTTGCCATCCAAATCAGATGACATTACATCTTTAGGCAAGCGATAGTACGTTTGAAATAGTACGTTTTGAATAACTTAACTGTATACACACATATTCAATACCAGGAAATTTCTTAAAATCGCTCAGCACTAAAGACAAAAGTATTTTGACTTTTTTAAAAAAATTGCTATCAAAACTGCCTTCTGAATCTAATCAGAATAACATGGGACCTTTCCATGCGTGGAGAGCCGGACCTATTCGAGAATTGTACAACAAGACGAACAGCCCCTGTGTACCTATTTAGGCCTGTTTTCTGTAGACCTTAGGAAAACGCTACGTTGAATGATCCGTTAATTTTCTCAAGAGGAGCATTTGCTCAAATCGATTCCCGTGTGAATAGCATCGACGATATAAGTTTCCAAATGGACAGGCGCACTTGTAATAACCGCTGACGCTTATGAGACATCATCTTACATCATTCTGAGATTCTAACAAGTTACTGAGTAAACAAAACTGAAGGAAAATAGCACATTTTTTTAAAAATAACTAATTTACCCACCTCAGATTGCTATACGAAATGATTTGGATGTATCAACAAAGTTGAAATGGTAAATTGGCCACCGTGACGAATACAAAAGCTGAAGTTTCCAGCGTTGGCCCTTCGTCATTCGCTCCGACGAAGGGCTAACGCTAGAAACGTCAGCTTTTGTATTCGTTACGTCGGCCAATTTACCATTTCACCTTTGTTGATATATCCAAATTTTTTCGTTACCCCTACCGACGCAGCCCCAAACAGTTTCTTTAGAAACGATCAGCCTTTATTCATTATTGCTATACGGACAGGTGTTTTACCAATGATAGTGCATGAAAGGCCTGTTGGTCTAGTGGCATGATTCTCGCTTTGGGTGCGAGAGGTCCCGGGTTCGACTCCCGGACAGGCCCGTTTCCTTACACTTTTGCAAAAACATTTCAATTTTTTCTTGGGATGTTAAGATCAATTCCCCTAGTGTCTTTTCTACAGTTCACCAAAGATAACCGCTCTGCTATTGCTCTGTTGCTATAAAATATAACTTGAGAGTGGCCACTACTCCAAACAGGAACAATAAGAGTTGAACCGTCCACGTATTTAAACAAAGCGGGATGATTATCTAAGCTAATTTCTGGATCGTTAATCACTAAATAAGTATGGCCCACTCACGCTACCCTGAGTAGTTCCCCTATTAACACATTTCCACCGTCCTCGAAAACTATTGTAAATCACGCGCTGTTGACGTTTCTCAAGAAAGCTTAAGTACCGATTGATTATAAATGGATTTAATGGTACCTGCTTAAGCTTAGTATATAAAAGTTCTTGATTAACGCTTAGGCCTTTCCCGATTACGCTGAGCACCTTTTGAGCACTTTTTTTGAGTTTGGGGCACTACTTTGCATTTTGAGCACCCTTAAGCACTTAAAGGGTCGAGTTTATACGCGCGACTTGGTGTCTGTATGCTGTCGGTCAGGTAGCTGGTCACGCGAGAGCGTGTTTAGAAATGCCGAGATCTTGTAGTTTTAAAAGGAGAATATCACGATTTATACTATCAAAAGCCTTACTCATCTCCAACAAAACCGTAGCAGAGAGTTCCTGTTTATCTATACCAGTCAAAATGGCATCTGTGGAGCAGATAATTGCTGTTTCTGTGGAATGAAGTTTCTTATTTCCACTTTGTTTCGCTTAGAGACGGTTATTTGTTGTTAAGTATGTGGTCAGCTGGGTCAACGAAATTCTTTCACACACCTTTGACAATCAACAACAAACATATGAAACATATGTGTGAACTGCGGTTATGAGACGTATATGAGAACGATCCTTCGCAGTAAAGCACTATTTGAGCAATAGTGAAAATCAGACCTGAAAAAAATTTCAGGCCTGTACGGGACTCGAACCACTGACCTCTGCGATACTAGTGCAGCGCTCTACCAATTGAGCTAACAAGCCAACTGGGAGCAGGCCATCAAATTAATTCGATATAAACCCGTAGATGATAAATCAAACAACAACAAACATATGAAACATATGTGTGAACTGCGGTTATGAGACGTATATGAGAACGATCCTTCGCAGTAAAGCACTATTTGAGCAATAGTGAAAATCAGACCTGAAAAAAATTTCAGGCCTGTACGGGACTCGAACCACTGACCTCTGCGATGCTAGTGCAGCGCTCTACCAATTGAGCTAACAAGCCAACTGGGAGCAGGCCATCAAATTAATTCGATATAAACCCGTAGATGATAAATCAAACAACAACAAACATATGAAACATATGTGTGAACTGCGGTTATGAGACGTATATGAGAACGATCCTTCGCAGTAAAGCACTATTTGAGCAATAGTGAAAATCAGACCTGAAAAAAATTTCAGGCCTGTACAGGACTCGAACCACTGACCTCTGCGATACTAGTGCAGCGCTCTACCAATTGAGCTAACAAGCCAACTGGGAGCAGGCCATCAAATTAATTCGATATAAACCCGTAGATGATAAATCAAACAACAACAAACATATGAAACATATGTGTGAACTGCGGTTATGAGACGTATATGAGAACGATCCTTCGCAGTAAAGCACTATTTGAGCAATAGTGAAAATCAGACCTGAAAAAAATTTCAGGCCTGTACAGGACTCGAACCACTGACCTCTGCGATACTAGTGCAGCGCTCTACCAATTGAGCTAACAAGCCAACTGGGAGCAGGCCATCAAATTAATTCGATATAAACCCGTAGATGATAAATCAAACAACAACAAACATATGAAACATATGTGTGAACTGCGGTTATGAGACGTATATGAGAACGATCCTTCGCAGTAAAGCACTATTTGAGCAATAGTGAAAATCAGACCTGAAAAAAATTTCAGGCCTGTACAGGACTCGAACCACTGACCTCTGCGATACTAGTGCAGCGCTCTACCAATTGAGCTAACAAGCCAACTGGGAGCAGGCCATCAAATTAATTCGATATAAACCCGTAGATGATAAATCAAACAACAACAAACATATGAAACATATGTGTGAACTGCGGTTATGAGACGTATATGAGAACGATCCTTCGCAGTAAAGCACTATTTGAGCAATAGTGAAAATTTGTTGTTGTTTGATTTATCATCTACGGGTTTATATCGAATTAATTTGATGGCCTGCTCCCAGTTGGCTTGTTAGCTCAATTGGTAGAGCGCTGCACTAGTATCGCAGAGGTCAGTGGTTCGAGTCCCGTACAGGCCTGAAATTTTTTTCAGGTCTGATTTTCACTATTGCTCAAATAGTGCTTTACTGCGAAGGATCGTTCTCATATACCTTTGACAATATTGGTAATGACGAGATCGGTCTGTTATTACATGGTTGTTCATGATCTCCTTCCTTTGGAGAGATTAGTACTGCTTGTCTCCATCCTCCAGGGAACACACCACTTGCAAGAGAGGCATTTATGACGTGAGTGAACGGCGACAAAATAACTGACAGACCCGCCCTTGATTACGCGCGTAAGAGATTTTGTCAAAGCCCGGCGCTTTGTTTGATGGTAAAGATGCGATGATCTGTTCAACTTGCTTACAATTAACAGAATGGAATGAAAATTGTTCAGACAATGGGTAGTGCATAGGGACGAAGGTTGTTTTTGTAAGATCGTAATTACACTCAGAGGGAAGTGCTTTGATTTTGTCAACAGTGCTTCGGCCGACTGAGGTAAAAATTCATTAAAGGAGTTTGCAACGGATTCCTCGTCCTGACTATACACCAAACAACTTGACGATTTCCCAGGAAGGATGGATATTATGGTTTTCCACAATCTTATGGTTTTTCCAACAGTCGTCTCCGTGGCGCAATCGGTCAGCGCGTTCGGCTGTTAACCGAAAGGTTGGTGGTTCAAGCCCACCCGGGGACGATATTTTTGGAGAAATTTGAATTATTTTTAGATTAAAATGTTCCTGCGTCGAATTTTGACCATGAGAAGGCTTTTCTGAAGCGAGAGAATTATGACACCCAAGTATCAGGCCTGGATAACAAAGAGATTCTGTTGAACCTTTGAAAATTAAAAGGTGGTTTATTTGTTTCTCGTATGAGAAAGTTGCCATAGTGGTTGGTGTTTTAGTTTCAGAGAAAAAATGTGAAATTGTACCCTATTTCATGATCCGTTCCTACGTGAAGGTGGCCATTGAACAGCTTTTTTTTTTGCACGTAATTGCACAATTGTGAGGATTGAACCTTCAGCGGCAAATTGAAATGCTTTTTGCCTATTTTCAGTCATTTAAAACAACTTATGTACACTTATTCCCCTGTTTTACAGGCTTTCCTATTGTTTTGTAACAACCAAGCGACTGCAGCGTATGCCATTTACCACTGACTAAAAAAAAAAACACATACATGGAGATCGTATGTTTTAGTTAGCATTTGAATTCACCTGGGAGTTTAATATTGGTGATGCATTATGTACTCGCCGTTGGGGAATTGATCCCAGTTCACCCCTTGCGTCAGTGATAATTATCACTGCACCGCCGATCGAGCATTGATGATACTCTTCATACCTTCTATTTTGAATTGATGATAAAGTCGCTGTGTGAACTAAGACAACTGAAGAACAGAGACGAAGTGGTAAAGATCAACAAACTGGTGGCCTGAATCACTTGTAGATATAATCCTGCAACAGGTACCTGATCACTTAGATATGGCACCCTTAACTAACATAATGTGATATGAGTGGCCTGTTGGTCTAGTGGCATGATTCTCGCTTTGGGTGCGAGAGGTCCCGGGTTCGACTCCCGGACAGGCCCTATGTATACAAATTTTGTAATTCTGATTTTTTTTTCAGAAATGAGGGTGTTCCTTAACAGCCTTATGACAGAGATGCACGCCCATTAAATCATGTAGTTCATATCTGCGAAGTCAAAAAGTATCTATAATACAATTTTAAACTTATCTTTCCGAAACTTTCTTTAAATCTGGTGCTTTTTCAGTCGAGTGTAGATGCCGCCATTTTGAAAACATCTCAGCTTATAACACGCAGCTTACAAATTGTTACCGGTCAGCCGTCATAAAGCTGTCTGATTTCAGGTACACCTTTCTATGTAGCTTTTAATTGTTGAAGCAGTTCACCTTGAGGCGGGAAAGAGGACTTGAGACTTTGTTACGTCACGGTAGAGCGGCCAGGCTTCCAAGCAAGATCCAAAATGGCTGCTTCCGAAGTCGACTTATCGGCATGTTTGGAGGAAATTTACGAAAAGCTACGCTATTCTTTGGGATCTCTAAACGCAATGTCAGTCCTCTGTTTAAATGTTCCGAGTGCATGTGCACAGATTGGAGAGAATCAAAAGAGTAAAAAACAGAAGAGTAGCGCCATATGAATCATAGTGAAATAAAAAGATAGTAGATAAATCAATGAGTTTAAAAACTGAAAGAAAAAAGTAAGGTGAACACAAAATGCTGATTTTCTTAGTTTTTTGTTTTGCTTTCTTCACTGACGAAATGAAAAACCTGGCTTAAGATTGCAACGTAAATGTAAGACAGGAAAAGTTTCCTACAGCGCTCATATCTGCAACCCTCCGCGTGATAAACAAACCCAAGTTCTTAGTTTCTTAGTTCAGGCAGTGGTGGGATGGGATCTCTGCTAAAACGCGACGAAATGGCCTGAAATCACTACTAGAGAACTAAAAAAAAGAAAACACTAACAACAATATCTGAAGGTTAGAGTTTATTTGCTTGATTATTTAAGGAGCTCGAGCTACAAAGCGGAGCGGTGAAATTCCTAAACAAAGCTTAATACTATTATCCTCTCATTGCTATATTTTGCGAAACGAAATGAAATGAAAACCTGTAGTTTGTGGAATAGAAATCAGTTAATGATTTGCGAAAAAGAAATCCGTAATTTTCGAAATATAAATCTGTAATTTTCGAGATGGAAATCGTAATTTGCGAAATAGAAATCTGTAATGCGCGTGAATAGGGATCTTTTATTTGCGAAACGAGCCAAATCTCTGAGGAAAACTCCACAGGCCAGAAGAATGAGTCGGTCAGTTCACCGCAAGTATGGGTTGCATACGCAGCCTCCCAAATGATAATCAAAACAACTAGCGAAAGTGAGAAATAGAAAATCTGTGTAATGTACTTCGCAAAATCTCCACTTTGTTCGTGAGTAAATCAAGAGTTCGCTGAATAACATGAACATTGAATGTTGACGGAAAAGGGCAGAGTTGAACGATCAAACTCTTACTTAAGCAGCCAACGAAAACACAAATCAAATTTTCTTCGAGTTTTCAAGGAGGTAAAATCATTCACTGTCGCGATGAAAACCGCAAACAGCAAACTATACAAATGACATGAAAATAGCCACCTTGCTGATATAGCGAAAGTATTTGGGGCAGTGTACTTCCCCCATTTTTTGTCTTAACCCCAAATGAGACACCTTGAAGGAATTTGTCATGTTGCTAATTCATAAAGCTCATTCTGGCCGGCGATTTTAACTTTCATGTAGATAATACCACAAACACTGAGGTAAGGAACTTCCTCGATTTGCTGGATTCGACTGGTCTTCAGCAACAAGTTGAAGGCCCAACTCCCTGTGATGGACACACTCTTGATCTTATCATCACTCGCTGCGCTGATAACCTTTTTTCAGAGTTGAAAATTCTTCCTGAACTGCCCTCTGATCACAAACGCGTGCTTTGTAACGTTGATTTTCCTCGCCCTGCTCCAACCCAAGAAGAGTGTAATATATCGTAAATTTCAGAATGTTGACATAAAAAAAATTTAGTGAGGACCTCGCCACCTCGTCACTGAATAACCTTGCGGGAAGTGATATTGACATCATGATTGATCAGTACAATGAGATACTGTGCTCTCTTCTCAACAAACACGCTCCACTACAGTCAAGAGAAATAATTTTGAGGCCACATGCTCTTTGGTTCAGTGACGAGCTAAGAGAACTTAAACGGGAGAAAAGGCGATTCGAGAGAAAATACGTAAATACCAACCTGACAGTTCACAAACAAATGTATCAAACGATATGCACAGAGTACACCAAACACATTGAAGCTGCTAAAACTGAATATTTCAGGAAGAAAGTTGAGGATGCAAGTCACGATCAGCTGTTAAATTTTTTTTTGACAAATTTCTTTGTGTAAGAAAGGCTCCAGTCTTGCCCAAACACGAATCAAACAAAGAACTTGTGAGAGAGATTTAGTGAACATTTTCAGATGAAAATCGCCAGCATTCGACGTGATTTATCTGCTAGTTCGTTATCAACATCAACAATTGAAGATCATGAAACTTGTCGTATTTCCAGCCTGTGTCGTGGAGCGTGATAAAACACTTTAACATGTCATCGAAAACGAAATCTTGTCAACTCTATCCTGTTCCAACCTGGATTTTAAAAGGCTGCATCAATCAACTGCTACCAACTATAACGAAAATCATCAACTCATCCTTAGAACAAGGACTTCTTCCATCAAAATGAAAAGAATCTATTGTTTATCGCTTTTAAAGAAACCAGTTCTGGACCCGGATGACAACAACAACTTCCGCCCAATCTCCAACTTGTCATTTCTTTCAAAAACGCTGGAAAGAATTGCTGCCGTTCAATTAGACAATCACCTAACCGATCATCAACTTTATGCCAAGATGCAATCAGCATACCGGTGATGTCACAGCACTGAGTCAGCACTACTTAAAGTGTTTAATGATATCAATACTGAATATGAATGCGACGTAGTCCTTTTGGACTTATCAGCGGCTTTCGATACCGTCGACCACAAAATATTAATCAAACGATTGGAGAATAAATATGGGATTTCTGGCCTTGCCCTTGAATGGCTAAAGTCATATCTTCAGGAACGACCTCAACCTGTTGTAGTTAATAGAACTTACTCCGATCCAAAACGTAACTCTTTTGGCGAAGATGTTATAAGAGCTCATGGCATAGATGCGATGATATATGTTGATGATTCTCAGCTCTATATCACAATAAAGCGGAGCAATTGTCGTCTTGCCTAAGAACAGCTTGAACTTTGCATTAACGATGTTCTATGTTGGAACACGCAGAACGGTCTTAAAGCGGCAACCCAACCAAGACTGAAGTCATTCACTTCTACTCTCGCTTCTACTCTCGCTTCCCCATGTTTGTATTGGGAGCCAGAGAATACACGTGTGTACTTTTCAAATCCTTTATTCTCCATTATTCCTAGTCTTTTCATCATAATGCCGAACTGAGCGATTTGTTCCTGGAGATTAACAGCTATTTTTTTGACTGTCTCTATCGTTACATTGTCTTGACTGCTTTCAGCATGCGCCACGCGCGCTGATTCGATCGTACTACATGTTAGTGTTCAGTGTTCCAGCCGTTTTGGCTCGTTTTCTTTTCTGTATTTCGCATTCATAGAAGCACATGATCGCCTTTACTGTTTCTTGTTGCGCGTTGTTACGGATTTGCTTTATCTCTTTTTTGAAATCCTCGTCCGCTCTTAGTTTGGCCCTCGCCCTATATTTTAGGGATTCTGGGCAAGTTCCTTTTTCTTTGTGCCTTTGTAGCGCCTTGATCGCGTTTTCGGCCTGGCTGATCTTGTCCTCTGCAGATAGGTTTTGGCTCGTTTTTCTTCTTTCCGGGGATAGGCTGTAGCGGTGATGTTTCTTGTACTGCTGTTGTAGAGCGTTTTCAAGGTTCGATATTTCAAGCATTTTTAGGTTTAGCTTTTGTTTTATTAAGTCTCGCCTTTTCGCCCCTACGTGCTATTTTGATGAATCTATAGTTTTGATGATTTATTTTTAGTGTGTGCTTGAACTTGGCTCAGCACTTACCGTGCTAGACATTTTAATCCCTTGTTATGGTTGAAGATAACTAGTTTGCTAGGTGGTCATGTTTGAGTTGGTAAAACTGACCTTGAGTTTTACCCACACTGAACATCCTGTTTTGGAAGTTCCCACGGTTAGCTAACCCAAACATGTCTGTGATTTTTGTATTTAATACTGGAGCACTCCTTGCTGAAAGTAGTAGAAATAAGTAGTAGGAATAAGTAGTAGAAATAAGCGGTGGAACAAGGGAGAGAATAAAGAAGAAAATTACAGAGTCTCAGTACCTCTTGTTAATTTGCCAAGCGAGTGGTAAAACCCCTCAACAAATTTGGTGGAGGACCCGTCTTCAACAAAACCGGTGAAGCACCCATTATCTACAAGTTGGTAAAGTACGCTTTTGGAATTCCTACAATTGTGAGTGGAACTTCGCTTTTATCAGCATGCTTTTCCGTTGCAAGCTAATTTGACTTTCTAAATCTGAGTGATAGCCGAGTTCTTTTATAATGATCTAGCTAGCGTAGAATGTAACAGTTTATTTAGTGTATAGATCAGTTAGCTTCTGATTTGATTATCGCTGTTGATGGTCAATTTCAAGGTTTGGATTTTCAATTTCGCGTCTGTAACGTTTTCTCTTTATTAGTACCGTTTTCGATTGCGTTGCTTTCATTTTTGGGAAATCTGGCTCATGTAGTATCTCTTAAATATTCATCCTGATTACTAGACAGCGAGCGCGAGCCCTGGCTGAAGGAGCCGTTCACCAGGAAAACTTAACTGTAAGTTCGGGTTCGAATGAGTGGCCAGCCCCTCCTCCACCCGTTCAGCAATTTAGAGTACCATTCTTTCGTTCACTTTTTAAATCAGCTAATAGATCGCCGAGGGCTGACGAACAATCGAAGGCTTTTTGTGGAATTCCTACACCTAGTGAATGTTCTCTAGTTTCTTCTTGTACCGGTAGCCAAAGTTCTGACTCCGAAGAAGATCTTATTTATGAGAGTGTCAAGACCAGAGAAAATCTTTCCAATCGTGAAAATGTAAGCGAAGATTCTCTCGAAGCTCGTGATGACTCAGTTGTTAATAGTCGACATAATTCTTTAGACTCAAATCAGTTGTCTCTTGCACCAGCCTATGCAGAAATGGAAGACCAAGTTAGTCAGTTATGCCAAGCAGTCGAACGAATGCAAGCTTCGGTTAATTCACAAAATAGAAGCAGATGTGTAAAATCGTCAGTTACATTTCCAATTTTTAGAGGTGACGAATCCGATGACGCTCATGAATTTGTTAGGAATTATAAGAGGGCCGGTAGACTAAATGGTTGGGACGACGATAGTTTAGCATTAGGACTTCCTCTTTATTTAAAGGCCTTCGCTAGCGCTTGGTTTAAAACTTTGCCAAGGGCCGACGAGATGTCTTTCGAAGAATTGTCTGAGGAATTAGTTACGCATTTTGCCTCCGGTGCTAGTGAGTGGCGCGTAAGACAGGCGCTAGGCCAACGACGACAACTAGAAAAAGAATCAGTTGCAGATTATGCCTATAGCCTTCGAACACATTGTGCCAGAATTAATTTGCCCAATTCTGAATGGACACACTACTTTGTCCAGGGACTCATTCCCGAGATTCGCGAGTACGTTGTTTTGCAACAACCTGAAAATTTGGAATCGGCAGAAAACTTCGCTAAGCTAAAAGAGTCAGTATTGCAAGGGTCGAGTAAACGCGTAGACTTTAACCCTAAGGAAGTATCAGCGCAAATTTTGGAAGAACTCTCAAAAGCAATCAACCCTAAGGATAAGTCAATTAGTGCTGTGGGTCCAGCTTCAGATCAAAACCCTCACATGAGCAAATCTGAGATGAAACAAATTATTAGAGACGAATTCCGCGAATTAATGAGAAGCAATATCAATAATAGACCCAATGGTTATAATCAGCGCTCAAACCAGAATTTTCAGCCAAGGAGTTCCAGGTCTCGTTTTGGCGATGCCGTTTGCTATAATTGTGGTCGAAAAGGACATACCTATTATTTTTGTCGTTCAAAACCTGATCCTAGGAATTTTCGTCGTGGTCGTGGTAGACAAAATTTTTATCAAAATAGGGATCAAAACACTTCTGACTGGCAGTCTAAGCAGCAGGGAAACTGAAAAGTGCCCCTGTCTCGTTAGAAAATGAACCCGTGATGGGGGCGTCAAATACTGTACAAAAACCTTTAATGAAACTTGTAGACCGAAATTTATCGGGAGGATCGTGCAATGCTGATAAACTTGCTTTCAGTAAAGCCAAGCCTGCCGAGATTTCAGTAGATGAGAGAGTTGATTTAGCGCAACATATTATTGTCAAAGATAATTGTCAAACCTCACCAAAACATTCATCTAGTCACCCTCCGCAGAGTGGTAGACAAAAACAAGGCGCTTGTTTGGAGAGTAGTATCGTCATTATTTTGTCCATTATTTTAGCTATTGTTATTAGGGTACTTGAATTGTTTGAAGTAGTCATATCAAGTACTGTGGAAGTACTTAAACAACCTCCGGTGTCTAGCAAAGGACACGCGACTTTATTTTCAGGTGCCAGTACGCCGAATCTTTCTGCTTTGTCTGTTCAGGATAGAACCCCTGAGTTTTTATGTAAGGTCTCAAAAGAAGAGCCTCCAAGTTTTGAAAGTGCTGTTGTTGAAGAAAACAGCCTAGTTTTTGAACAAGCAGATGTTTTTAATGATGATGTGTTAAGTAGTGACGATATTGTTATTTCGGAGGTCATTTCGAACAACGCTAAGCAAAATGAGGTAGCCGATAGCGACAAAACTTTATGTAGTGACTACTCGCCTTTGGCTAGCAGCGATTTAGAGAATAGTGAACAGGGGTCAACAAGTTTATCCGTCTCGAGGACTTTAAATAACTTTAGCAGCAGAGCTGAAGCGAATTCTTTTGTACAGCCCGATAGTAATTATGTAGAGGACAAAGTTGATGACATTTCTATTTCTTTTGCGCCTGGAAGTGCTCTTCTACCTGTTAGCATAAAGGGTCATAATTTTCAATGTCTAATAGATTCCGGAGCTGCTGTCACAGCAGTAAGCGCTAATGTGTGGCGAAAACACTTATGTCACGCTTACCCAGAACTTGGTGTACTTGATTCAGAAAGTGTGACTACAGTAAATGGTTCTCGTTTGACTACTGTAGGAAAGACTTTGATGGAATTTGTTATTGATTCTCGTATATTTACTTTCGAAGTATGTGTGATAGAGGACCTGTCTTTTGATGTTATATTGGGTAGAGATTTTCTTAAACGATTTTGTTTCAAAGTTGATTTTAAGGATGGATTAGTTAGTCTTCCCTCTGGGCCCAGTCCTTTTCCTTTTGAGGGTGTGCGCGTAGATGACGACGATGATCTAATTGATGAAGCCTTCATTTCTTCTGTCCATGCCTCTCATAGCTTTGTGATTCCACCTCAGTCAGAAATTTTGATTTCTGGGGAACTTGAAGACTCGTCAAATAAGTATGGTATCAATGGCATGATTGTCCCAAAGCCTGATTTATCTCACCGTTATTCGATTTTATTCTTTTCACGCTAGATATATGCTACGGAGGGATTTGTTCGTCATCCTCGGACTTACCGAGTAGATCATTTTCGCTGGTGGTGTCATATGCGGCTTTCGTGTTTTCTTCGTTCTTAATGGCATTGCTTTGGCCCGGGGCTTTTAGTAGCCCATCTTCCGTTAAAATGCCTTCCGACATTTTCTGTAGGTGGTCAGGCAAGAATGCGGTTTCGATCCTAATCTTGTGGATCTCGTCAGTTGCCTATTCACTGAATAGACTGTTGTACCCGTACTCAATAAAATGTCTAACCATGACGAGAACACGCTGTATCCTTAAGAAAATGAATAAAAATGCCTCCAGACGTAGCCGTTTTGCTTCGATTTTACTTGAAAGTTTTACGTGTGTGACCCGATAGCCTCGTTTCGAAACTTTAAAGTTCGCTGAGCTCTCATACAGTGGGCGTAAATGCGATAAGGGTTATTGCATTATCCAATGATCCAGCTTTTAATAAAAGCTCATATGCAACTGAAGATGACATGAGAATGTCGAAACATGTCTTGTAAATTTAAATTTAAAGTTGTCGTTTCTAGATTGAGAACTATTATTATTATACACCGAATGCAAATATGGCGGACCACTCAGGCGGTCCCGGCCGAGCTGCGCGAAGTCGAGGCTAGTTAGGCCTCGATGTGTTTTTTTTGACGAAGCGTCAGTACAAACTTCAAACACTGAGCGTAGTGATACTCATTTTCGCGATGCCCACTCATTTCTGTGTCCCTGAATGTAACCAAAAAGGTGTAAAATCGCCAACGGGAGAGAAATTATCTTTTTTCGAATTTCCAAATCAATCTTTACTGAGGAAGAGATGGATTCACGCGACCCGAAGAGACGAAGGAAAGAACTGGCAGATCGCTCGAGACACGAAAGTTTGCTCTTTGCATTTTAGACGAGAAGATCTTAGAAAGTCGCTCGCTGGAAGAACTTATCTTGTGGATGGCTGTGTACCGTCAAGATTTTCTTGGTCTGTCCCATCCCCAAGGAAAAGAAAAGCACCAACTAAAAGGCTGCCTTTGCCGATTCCCTTGAGTTCGGAGAAGCACTTGTTTATATCCGACACTTCTTCTGAAGTCAAAATCGCGTCTTCAGCTGTTGAAATTTCGAATGAAATATTTCCCAGTACAAGTGGAGGCAACCAAACAAATGAACCTGATATCAGTGTTGAGAGTAACGTGGAAATGGATCAAGGAAAGAAAGTCGAGGATCTTCAGGCTAGACTTTTGCAATCTGAAAAAGAGCTTGCGATCCTTCGAAAGAAGAACGAGGAACTGGAAAGAAAAATTACCGAAAAGGAACAGCACCAGGAGACAATACCTTCCCCTTTATTTTCTCTTGATCGCTTCAAGTCCGATGCGGATGTTAATTTTTAAACTGGCCTTCCCAATTGTGCCAATCTCGTAAGTATTTTTGAATTTTTCAATCCTGGTGAGGATTGTGAAAAAATTCCCTCCAGGATCAGCTCAGACGTTGCTGAAGAGTTTGCTGAAGAGTTTGTTCTTCTCAGCACGCGTGAGAAAAGGCATTTGTTTTATATCGCCAGACCAGCCATACGAAGGGTAGTTTGGTTGCGGTGCATTAGCAGTACCTGAAATGTTGTCTTCACTCGCTGTTCGGCGTTCTTTGCACTTTGTGTACAAATTGTGAGGATCAGGATCAACTATATTTTGGTCTCGGCCAGTTTTGATATACTATTTGACCCTTTAAAACCGAAAAGAAAGTTATTTTTAGCCCGTAAAATCTAATTTTTCACATGTATTGGAATGATATTTTGACAAGTCATAGCGAAACACGAAGCGATCTTGCGCCTAACCTCTTCACTAGCGCTGCCTTTGTTTTCAACCCCTCTACATTTGAGCCAAAAACGAATTTCTTCGCATTTGAATGCCTGAGGCTCTCTTCCGGCGAGAGAAGCTCGTGGGATATCGTCCTGGGTTAGCGCACTTGCAGCCATTCGTGACAACCAAAACAATATGGAAAAGCCGTGGCCTAACTAGCCTCAACTTCGCGCAAGTCGGCCCGGTCCGCCCGAGTGGTCCGCCATATTTGCATTCGGTGTATAATTCACTAGTTTGACAAAGTCTGGTCGCCTTGGAGGGCCAGTGTTTCTGCTTTTCTTTCGTCCAACAATGTCTCTAATGAGATTGTACACCTGCTCCCTATTCCGGATGATATCTGAAGGTAAACTTAAGTTAAGGACCCTACCAACGGCTTTCTCTATAATGCTGATGACGTGCTTCGGTGTTTCGTTCGATTGTGGGGCGGCTTTTGCCCTTTACATGATGCTAGGCTTCGTGCGAAAGTAAGGCTCTCTCTTCTTAATGGAATTTCCATGTGCTCGCGGAGTAAAGTTGTTCATATTGGCTGGGGTTTTGTATTGCACTACAGCATATTTGGCCAGAGTTCCATTCTTTTCTACTTTGGTAATTATGCGGGAAAATTCTTTTGAAGTGTGGTGCCAGCTGTATTGTCTGCGCACTTTGCAGACATCTTCGCTAACGTCGGCATCCATCGGAAAACGGTTCGGTTCGGAAACGACTCGCGCGGGGAGGAGTGACGGCCGTACACCCCGTTGTCATCTACACTCAGGTCTTGATGGGAAACGTAGTCTTCGATATCGACCACAAAAACAACATTTTCTCTGATAGCCTGGGGCACTGTGCGGCTGATGTGATTTTGTGGAACCTTCTCACCGACACAAACAGCTAAGATTTCAGCGAGTTTCGAGCCTTTCTTGCTTCGATGAAAAACGAGGCACCCATTGATATGGTCTGTGATGGAAATGAACAAATAGTGGAGTGGAAACAAATGAAAAGAAAAGAAAAGCTAATGCTGAGCATATGTACACCTATAGGTATATGTATATGTTAAAGTGTGTTTATGTTAATGTCAATGGGTATGTGTATGTATGTTTATGTCTATAGACCCGCTCTCTATGTTTGCGTTTATTTCTATGTGCATTTTTTGTCGATATATAGGTGCACATGTGTATGCGTATGGCAGGTCTTTGTTTTATTTTGTCTATACCCATAAATATGTGTATGTTTATGTGTGAGTTCACGTCTATGTTTATGTCCATGTGTTGGTCCATTTCTACGTGTATGAATGTGCATGTCAATATGTATGTATATATGTATGTTTATATTTATGACAATGTCTGTGTTTGCACTCGCCCTGATATTTAATTTATAAAGTTTTTCCAATTTTAAAAAAACTGAAATAACTAAATTGTCTTTCCATGTGTTCATTGTATAAATACAAATTAACATAGAATTCACCTCTTTAGTCCTTTTTTCTCGGGGCCTGAGAACTTGAATACTTTACCAACAAGGAGGTTCGAGTTATCGAACAGTAGTTTCATCGACCGTAGTTTCATCACTTACTGCTTTTATTTTCAAATAGACTGAGGTTTAGTTGTTCGTCATCATAATCATTGGTAATTTTTGTTCCCTTGGTTCTTGTTAAGTGTTCGAGAAGAAAAGATACAATCAATTTACTGACAAAACGTTCTCTTTCGATATGACTGAGTGAACGGTCTGATCACAAGTTGCTTGTAATTGGCCACGTCAAATCAAATCTATTCATTGCTGTAAAATGAAGGGGTCATACGAACCAATCAGATTCGAACAATTTGATATTGACACAATTTTATGATTAATCCATTGATAACATTATCAGCGAGTTACCTCATCACAGGAGTCTTTGTTACCCGTTCTAAACTGAAAAGTATACAGCTTTTATAGCGCGTACTAGCATTTCTTACGTGCACAGACGTCTTATCCTGTAGAAGAACATTATTAAAATTACATTAAACAAAATGGAATCACCGTCTTCAGCAAAAAAATTAACTGAAAATTTGTGTGTAAGGCATTGCAATATTATCTTGACGCTCCTGGCGGGTGAAACATGGAAGGAAATGTAACAAAACGATCTAAAGAAAGGGGGCTGTTGGTAGAACCTGAAGTTTCCTGTAAAACGCGCACAATATTTATGTATTATGTAAGTTGGAAATTGAGACAAAGTTTTTCATTTACAATAGAATCAAATTTTCACCATTCGCTTCAACCACCATTTGTTGAAAACATGACTATGAGTTAAGTTTGTAGACACACACCCGTTTCCTCTTCTTAAACAGAAAAAATCCAACTTCAAAGTCGCTCTCTGAAGAATTCGATGAAGTGAACACTTCGGCATCTCCATCCTTGTGTTGCGTACCTTCTTCAGATGGATCTAAGGCAGTTGGGCGACGAGTGATGCAGCATTTAAAGTTTACTGCTGCTTTTCTTGAATCATCCTCCCCCTCGATCTCTTTAATTTAATGTCACCGTCACCTTCTACTACTTCTATCTTCCACTACTTTCGTACTTTCACTCAATACGTCGTCTGTGTGAAAGAAGAGTTGCACCATCAAGCCATAACTGTGAAGAGCAATTGTAATTTGTGAAACTAAACGAAATAAAAATCGGCAATTTGAAAAAAATAGAAACATACCTGACACTCATGAAAATCAGGTAGCTTTTGATCAGTTCCATTTTCCAAGCAAACGTAATATACTATCTAGAAAGATGCTGCGACATTTTGGCTCAGTAGATTATCTGTAAATCTGTAATTTGCATAGCTTGTGTGTAGCCGTACCCCTCCCCCCTTCCGTTTCTTCTCGGGGGGGTCTCGGGGGAGGGCAGGGCTACACGTAGGCTAATGAAAAATCTGCGTAAGCAGTAAGAAGCCAATGCAATTTAAAATATTAGCTGCCGCTGTAGCTGTACTGTAAGGTGTAAGCAATGTATGTTGTTGATGAATAATTTGGATGCGTGACAGATGACACTTTCCTGACCGAAAATACAAGTGGAAAGTGTCGCAGCATGTTTCTAGATAAAATATCACGTTTGCTTGGAAAATACAACCGACCCAAGCTCTTTGATTTTTCTGAGTTTCAAGCATACGTGTACGATTTTTTACAGATTTACAGATGTTCGTTTCGTTTCGTTTCGCAAATTAAAGAAGGCTTCCTGCATTGCCAACTCATTGTTTTTAAGAAGCCCACTCAGTCGATATTGTTGCCGCCAATCGATTTCACTTGTGTCTTTGTTGTTACTTTCATAACATAATAATTCGTTTGTTTATATTTACCCGTGAATCGTATCTTATTCTCGTTGATGATTCACTTATCACGAAACTGTACACACTTGCACGACAGGCTTAGCGATCGGATTACATTATGTAAGAGACGTAGTTCTTTTAGAGGTCTTATCGTTGTAACGCTACTTGTTCGCTACACGCTACCTTTTTTTCACCGCTACTTATCAGGTACCTATTGCCGCTAGGAGCCAGACTAAAGTAAGCCATTTTACTTACTTGATTATTATAGTGAGCTTCATGAGTGGCATGATTATCTTTAGCCCTTGTGTAGTTTCGCGATTCTATGCTACGTGCGTCTAGGTTAAGAAGTGTATCTACAGGCGTCGGCTTATTCAGGTTCCTTTCTTTGCCTTCTCGTTCGAACCACAACAAATACATTACGACAAGGTCTCATCGCTACGCAAAACTGTTTTTGTTTTGGTTAGGTGGAAAATGAGGAGTGTGGAAAGTGAGGAGTGCGAAGTGTGGAAAATGAGGAGTGTGGAAAATGAGGAGTGTGGAAAATGAGGAGTGTGGAAATGAGGAGTGTGGAAAATGAGGAGTGTGGAAAATGAGGAGTGTGAAAAATGAGGAGTGTGGAAAATGAGGAGTGTGGAAATGAGGAGTGTGGAAAATGAGGAGTGTGGAAAATGAGGGGTGTGGAAAATGAGGAGTGTGGAAAATGAGGAGTGTGGGAAAGGCCGAGCGTGGAAAATGAGGAGTGTGGAGGATGCGGAGTGCGGAAGATGCGGAGTGTGGAAAATGAGGAGTGTGGAAAATGAGGAGTGTGGAAAATGTCGAGTGTGGAAAATGTGGAGTGTGGAAAATGCTGAGTGTGGGTAAGGAGTAGGTTTTAACGATATGAACAGCAATAACAAGCACTCCATTTCCTTTAAGGCGATGCATCATTGCGTTTTCACTACTAAACCGTACATTACTTTTTCAAGCTTAAAAGAACGCAAAAAGGTAAACAAAAGAATAAAACAATCAAACGAGTGAAACATTACTGTCAATAACAACAAGCAGTCCACGCTCTTTAAAAAAGCGATGGATCACTGCAATTTATTTTGTAGCTATGTAAAAAGCACCGGATAAAATGGGTAATAAAAAAAATCAATCCGTGAAACATAATTGTGTATTAACGATAACAATAATCTGTTTAAGGCAAGCACCATTGCATTTTCATTGGTAAATACTATCCTACAGTGTTTTTTATAGCCATAAAGAACTGTTACATAAATATTTTGTAGCTTTATAAAAAGAACAGTAACAAATAGGTAATCAGAAAATCATTGTAAATTTACGATTTTAATTATCTGTCCTAGCCATGCATCATTGAAATTTTATTGTTAAATCATACAATCCTACAGTGAATAAGAGGGATTTTACAGGCTGAACAAGAGGGATTTTAAAGGCCATTATAGCACTCTCTGAGTCTGACCCCGTGGAGATCAATGCGAACTTGTAATCACCTGTGAATATGCAAATAAATTGAATCTACCCATGGCTTACAAGTAACGTATTTCGCAAGATTTGCGCCATTTAGGTGTTAACGGTAACACCTTTTCGAACGTGACCAAAAATATTTTCCAGACGCTTTCTGTCAATTTATAATATTCACGGCTAACTAGGCAAAGAAAACAGCATCAGCGCGAGGTTGACATTTTGCTTGCAGACAATAACAGTATTACCCAAGTGATACAATCTTTATGCAGGTATATATTTTTACGTCTTTTTATTTTATATATATTCTACACTCATCCGCATTTATCACACTCGAAAAAAGTGAAAAAGTGCTATGCTTAATAAGATACAACATACTGAGAGTAAGGTTTCGCTCGTTTGATTCTTATGTTTACCTTTTACCTTTTTGTTTTTAACGTTAAAACCGTGAGGCCCCAAAAGCACCTTCTAGCACAGGATTATAATCATATCCTGTGCGTTATTCTTGTCGGTGTTTTGTTGTTCACACCCAAACTAGGAACGTAACATGTTCTGACAAGGTCTAGTATAAAATAAGTTCCTATAATATATTTTGTAGTTTTATCCTGATGAAGTCGAAACCGGTCGATTAATAAACTCAATACTACAGGACAAGTTGCTGTGTGTAGGGTCTTAGCGTGCGGAATGCTTTTGTTTTGTTTTTCTCATTCAATCAAACATTAGGGTGTCTCTGTGTTGTCGCTGTTTCTCGTCGTTCGTTAGTATTTTTTCACTGGTTAGTTAGCTTCTGTTGTTTCTATGTCATGTATCTTCGTTCATTCGTTTATTTCGTAATATCGGCGTTAATTGCACTTTAAGTTAGCTAGTCGTTTTCGCATGTATAACTTAGTCTTTGTCAGTTCAAAGTTCAGTCTTCCGTTAGCCGTATAGTAGTTCACTTTGAGCAGTTACTCCAGTTTATCTTTATTTCGCCTTTGGGCAGTTTATATTCATCTAGCAGTTTCGTAGAAATCGTAACAATGTATGTATTGTCATCTCAAGTTTGTTCAGTGGTTCAGTGTATTTCTTTCCTGTCACTTTTTACTAGTCAATTGTTGTAATTTCGTATTCATTTATTGTTTTGAGTTTAAACCCACAGACCGTCAACATCATTCGTACCGAATAAATCGTCTTAATCATGGTGGTGTTGTGAGGTTACGATTACTGCAGTCACACCGTGTGCTGCCCACTAGTTCTCTTATAAAATTATAAATTTTTCCACACTTCACATTTTCCAAACTCCACATTTTCCACACTCAGCATTTTCCACACTCCGCACTTTCCACACTCCGCATTTTCCACACTCTGCATTTTCCACACTCCTCATTTTCCACACTCCACATTTTCCACACTCCGCACTTTCCACACTCCGCACTTTCCACACTCCTCATTTTCCACACTCCTCACTTTCCACACTCCTCACTTTCCACACTCCACACTTTCCACACTCCGCACTTTCCACACACCCCATTTTCCATACTCCGCACTCCGTACTCGGTACTTTCCACACTCCACATTTTCCACACTCCGCACTTTCCACACTCCTCACTTTCCACACTCCACACTTTCCACACTCCGCACTTTCCACACACCCCATTTTCCATACTCCGCACTCCGTACTCGGTGCTTTCCACACTCCAAATTTTCCACACTCCGCACTTTCCACACTCCTCATTTTCCACACTCCACACTTTCCACACTCCTCATTTTCCACACTCTGCATTTTCCACACTCCGCACTTTCCACACTCCGCACTTTCCACACTCTTCATTTTCCACACTCCGCACTTTCCACACTCCTCATTTTCCACACTCCACACTTTCCACACTCCTCATTTTCCACACTCTGCATTTTCCACACTCCGCACTTTCCACACTCCGCACTTTCCACACTCTTCATTTTCCACACTCCACACTTTCCACACTCCTCATTTTCCACACTCTGCATTTTCCACACTCCGCACTTTCCACACTCCGCACTTTCCACACTCTTCATTTTCCACACTCCGCACTTTCCACACTCCTCATTTTCCATACTCCTCATTTTCCACACTCCTCATTTTCCACACTCCTCATTTTCCACACTCCTCATTTTCCACAGTTCTCATTTTCCACACTCCTCATTTTCCACACTCCGCACTTTCCACACTCCGCACTCGGCACTTTCCCCAATCCTCATTTTCCACACTCCGCGCTTTCCACACTCAGCATTTTCCACACTCCCCACTTTCCACACTCTTCATTTTCCACACTCCGCACTCCGCACTTTCCACACTCAACGTTTTCCACACTCCACACTTTCCACACTCGACACTTTCCACACTCAACACTTTCCACACTCCGCAGTTTCCACACTCCTCCTTTTCCACCTGACCCTTTATTTTTTTTTACGGTTTTGCGGTTTCTAATAGACCCCAATGCCCACCTCTGTTACCAAAATTTACATATCGCTCAAGTGTCTGAGAAGTCTCCTTCCTTGAATGAAAGAGTCATTTTATTAAACTACTCAGCTGGTACACAGCTGGTCAAACTTATTGTCAAACTAGCATTATTCTTGTTTTTCAAACTGTTTTAAAAATAGCAAGTTGCTAATTTCACCCGGATATATAAACAGCGCGACGCTAAAACCATCAAAATTAAAATTAGCTAGTGGTATTGATAAAGTACATAAATGTCTAGCATGGTTATATATATATATATGATAATTCGCACTGCTTTCTTGATTGATGTGGCCCCGTAAGGCTTATCTCAGTGTTAAGCTTTCAGTGGGCTAACTTTGATTAATTTTTTCCAATAATCACCAAAAGCTAACAGTCGTATCAAAACATACATCTGTTCGAACACAAGGACGCTCGTTATGCGAATGAGGCAGTGTTTTGTCCAAGCCAGGTCACCAAACTAGCTTTAAAACTGAACTTCTTAGGTAACTCCAAAATGTCGGCAAACGTAAGTACAGCCATAAATAACACCCAGCTTACAAACTGCTTTGAAAAGCAGTTTAAAGGTGCACGGAGAATAGGATACACCTTTGCTTACTGTCTCATATTTGTGGTTTCTCTGGTTGGGAATATATTCCTCGGAGTGGTTGTTTACAAAACGAAAACCATGAGGAAACCCATCAACCTTTTAATTGTGAACATGGCCATGTTTGATCTTCTGTATCCGCTGTTTGTATTTTCTCGGGTGATAACACAAATGCAAACCAACTCTTGGCTAATCAGTGGTTCTTTTGGTGAAGTTTTGTGTAAACTGGTGACCTTTTTACCGGAAGTTTCCGCTGCTGTGTCTATTCAGAGCCTGGTCCTAATAGCAGTGGATCGATTTGGAGCTGTTGTATTTCCCCTCCGCTCTCCGGTCATCAATTCGAGGCGGTGCCCCTTCTTTATCCTCGCCACTTGGATCTTCGCTGTTGCCATTCAGTCCCCATTTTCTATTGCTCCTGGACTTGTTCAGCCTCCCTCAGCAAGTCTTATGTGTTTGAATCGTTGGGAAAAAGAATTCGGAGATGCCTCCTTCGTTAAAGGTTACGGCCTTAGTAATATCGTAATACTCTATTATGTTCCAGTGGTGTTGATCATCGTTCTTTACACGATCATCGTTCTCAAGCTCAAAACACAGATCGTCCCGGGCTGTGCAACATCGGTCAACGCTGAGCAACAACGTTTAAAAAGGGAGCGAAACGTGTTGAAAATGGCCATCGCCATCATGTCTATGTTTGCGGTATGTTTTCTGCCCATGACCATCTACTTTTGTCTCGTCTTCTTCTCAGCAGACGTGGTCATGCTGCAGTCATGTCGCTTGGCACAGTTTGCATGGTTCTCTCTTTTTTTAGCTCGCTCGAACTGTGCTATAAATCCTTGCATCTGTTTTACTTTCAGTGGGAATTATCGCCAGGGTCTTAAGAATATCCTCAGCTGCTTTTCTAGTGGTACTAGGGCTGATCAAGACGAACAACCTGCTGATGTAGAATTGAGGCCGGTAGTATAGTGTGACATTCTGATAGACAATGAAGCGAAGGAAAAATAACAGAAGAACAAAGAACGAAGAACAAAGAACAGAAGAAGAAGAGACTTGGTACCATTGATAAAACTAAACTTCTGAAGATATCCCAGCATTCATACGTGCACAAATTTTTTTCTTACGCTGAAATCCTTAGTTTTTGGGTCTGAGGCTTGAGTGTCTCACGAAGATGTTGTTAAGAAAACCGTCTCCTTATATATGTAGAAGTGACGTCTTACCTACAGACAATAGTTTTATGAGCTCTTGTCTTTACAAGTACAGCCCAGGAACGCGCAAAATGAAACGATTATGGTTAGTTGTTTGCTGGAAAAAGCAAAGCCCCATCAAGGGTGAGATAAGTCCGTGGCCATTTTTCCCTGATGCAGCCTGTGGGTGGAAAAGGGTGGGCAAATGACAAAGTGGAGTTCTCAGGTTGAAAGCGAACTAAAAGTGATATTACGGAATAAGAAAAGAGTGCACGTGATCTGGACAAAGTTAATGAGTATCTAACGGTGCTTCGTACTATACTATCATTGGACGATATCCAATAGCTCACAACCGATTTCCTGAATTCTGATTAACTGTATTTTCTATTGTACGTTATTTCAACATGGCGTCCCTTTCGGCACTGACAACGTACAGTTGTAAAAACTGTCATCATCAAAAGTTTTTTATCTAATAGTAGTCTTTCATAATAGCGGGCATAATTATTATTCTTTTATGCTGTCGCGGCCGGTAGGTTTAATTTACGTGAATTTAAAGGATTTTTTTTACAATTGGGTCAAGTTCATGCCTCTAAGAAGTATTTTGTTGTTACCATACATATTATGTTAGATGTAGAAAGGCTCGACCATGCATATTCACGAGAAACTGACAGGCATATTGAAATTAAAACCGTCGAGATAAAGGAATAGATAACTGATGGCCATTTATGTAGAACAGAGATCGGCGAATCAGTTATTTGCGCAAACACTGCAACAAGGTCCGACTGGATTAAATTGCTGATGTAAGGCATGGCTGGTGAACGAGTTGATGGAGTTCTGAGACACAAATTCAACATTTTCGTTTCATGCAGCATCTGGCCAAGTTATCTTTGGCTTAATTACTATGCATTCATTAACAAGTGGAGGACGCTATCTCAATTGTAAGTCAGGTTGTCGTCAGCATGGTTAGGTGATGCTAAAAATGATTGGAGTTCGATGGAAGAAAGTAATAGAAATATGATGAAGAGCAGTTGACGGACCGAATTTGCGAATATCAATCTTCTGTTGTCGATATCCAGAGTTTTTAATGTCTGTTTTAAATGTTTCAAAATAAGACATGGCGAATAATGTGTTGTCCAGCTGCCATGATGCAGCGTGGGTTTCTTTTTATTTTCTAGAACGATAGCAAAAGGAAACAGCAATTTTCACGAGAAGATTTTTCTCAATGAAACTGATTGCTCACCGCTTAACTGGATGTTTGTAGGGTTTGTTCATGTTAACTGATTTTGTTTTATCACACCTCATAAAGTAATTTGATGCAGGCTTTACTAGTGTCATATTTATATACAATATATTATTTGAGAAACATTCAGTGTCCTCCACAATAATATTTAGGCTAAAAATAGATAAATATTTCTAGAACATCATATCATTACAAAGCAGAAAATTAAATTGTTACTTTCCACGTTCCATAATCCAGGTTCTCCTTCATTGTCTAAAGGAACTATAGTTCACCACATTTCTGGTCCTTCTTTCTTTGTCGGTAATGCACAGATGTTTGGCTAAAATCGATTCAAAGGGTCACCTGAAAGTTTTCAGGTGATCCTTTGAATCGATTTTAACCATATTGAGGACACCATCGTTTCTTTCACCGTCTGTCATTTTTCTCGAAAATTTGGATGTTTTAGATCTTCTTGTAGGAGTGGTGGTACGACCAGTTTATGTAGCTTCTGAAATAAAAACAAACGCTTTCCTTTACCAAGCACTGAGGGGCAATGGCATTTGTTGGATGCAGTGTCTCTCTCTCGACAATGACAGCCATAACACTGGATCGTTTCTTACTTCACTGTCACCTGCAGTACCCAAATTTAATGAAAACAAGCCGGGAAACACATTCATTAATAACTATATGGTGTAGAAATACATTATTCTCTTTTTCAATTCTTTTCCGAGAAGAGATGTTTATCATTTCCATACAGTTTTTTGGATCACAGTTTGCCTTTCAGTTCGAATCAGTTGGAATGCCTCTCCGGCACCATTACATTTCGTACAATAACTCGTATTTTAGGTTAGAGCACTTTCTTCCGTTTCTCGACATTAAAGGCTTTGCTGTTTTAAACACTGCCGCTCGGAGCTTAGGAATACGCCAGCGGCAATATAAAAATGGATTAATAGACGAGTTTTTAAAGGTCAAAGTAAGTGGAAACGTCGGTAGAATTCTTGAATCTACGCTAGTAATACAAACGATGGAGAGTAGCATAAAATCATCGCGAGGAAATATATAAAAATACTTTTTGCACTCCTATTAGATTGTCGGATGTGCAGGTTATTTGTATCAGTTGAATTTTCCACTGCTTGTTGTTGAACATGAATTTGCAACTGATGCCGACGAACAATTCGGTAAATCTTGATGAAACAAACAAAACAAACTGAAAGGCAAACTGTGATCCAAAAAACTGTATGGAAATGATAAACATCTCTTCTCGGAAAAGAATTGAAAAAGAGAATAATGTATTTCTACACCATATAGTTATTAATGAATGTGTTTCCCGGCTTGCTTTCATTAAATTTGGGTACTGCAGGTGACAGTGAAGTAAGAAACGATCCAGTGTTATGGCTGTCATTGTCGACAGAGAGACACTGCATCCAACAAATGCCTTTGCCCCTCAGTGCTTGGTAAAGGAAAGCGTTTGTTTTTATTTCAGAAGCTATATAAACTGGTTGTACCACCACACCAACAAGAAGATCTAAAACAGCCAAATTTTCGAGAAAAATGACAGACGGTGAACGAAACGATGGTGTCCTCAATATGGTGACTAACACAAGAGCATTACTAAGGATGGAAAGAAACATCAGAGGTGCATTGAGGATGCAATCTGCAATCACCACTGTCTCTAAACCATTTTTAGGGCTAGTTTCTGTGTTAGTGGAATGCTTTGATTCGAATTTGCTCGTCATCATTGTGCGTTTTATCTTTTCGTTAGTTGACGGTTTTGTTTGGCGTTTGATGGAACATCTTATGCATGGATAATGATTATTCATTTTCATACGGCATCTTGGACTTAAACAGGGCCTGGTGGCAAGTCAGGGCGGGTGTTTTCTACCTATTTAGCCAGAATTGTATTCGGAAGTAGCTTACTTAATTTAAAAATAAGTGAAACGAACGAGTGTTTTCTGCATAATTTCGGCTAAAATTGTAGCGGCAGGTAACCTGCTAATTTCTTGGTGTTCTCTTCAATGCAAAGTGAGTGCTACTATAAATTGTAAATAAGCGAAGCTACGTGCTGTTATGATATTTAATGGCGAAATACTATGGTTCAGTATAAAAGAGAAGCGATCTAAATTTGGTTTGGTCAAGGGAGTGGGCCTTACTAATATGAAGAAATAAGGTTGTGAATAAGATCGCAGGGGAAGATGGGAGGGGTGGGTGCAATACCGTCTAATATACAACTGATTTCCTGTATGATATGGTAAGGTGTGAATATTTCTTTTCCAATGTCATGGCTTCCCTTCCGACACTTACGGTGTAAAAATTGTTATTATCAATAGCTATTTATCTTATAATTGCAATTCTTTAAAAGGAAATAGAAAACAAAAAATAACCAGAAAACTGCGAACGATGCCACCAACTCTATGAAGCCTTAAAAACGTTTACAAGTAATCAGAGAAATGTTAAAACAAAAAGCGTATAAGGCTCCTCTTGGGTAAAAAGTCGATATATGCAGATCACGAACAGATCAGCAGAGAAACATTTTGATATCCCTATTATCCGTTTGGAAGTAAATGAGATCCTTTCGCTTTATTTTGAACTCTTCTTGTAATTATAATGGCCTTATGTCTAGATACATAACTTAGTGAACGACATTATTACTTTATTAATGTGTTATCGTTTGTCATTTTATTGATGGAGAAGCCAAACACAAACAAATGTAATTTAACTTAAATGTGTCACCTTATGTCTTCAATAAATAGCGAGGGGGAAAAAAAAGCTACCCTATATTAAACCTGTTTTTTTTTTTTTTGTTTTTCAACTATTTTTCAACTTCAAAAAGCTTGATAAACTTGATACCAATGACCAATGAGCTCGCGTTGTGCTTTCTGATTGGGTGAAGTTAGCGTGATTGGGTGAAGTTAGCGTGATAAAAAAATCATTACCATGTACGGGTATTGATTTGTCCATGAACGTGTCTCGCTTTCAGTGGAATGATGAACTGAGCATTTCACTTAATTTACCAAATAAGCATACGTTTCTTTGAAAACAAAAGAAATACAGAAAAACACTATTGATACAAAATTGTGATGTTGTTGGCTTTGATCCGCAACGAGTTCATGTTTCTGATGAAATATTTTGTCGTTACCACTCATAATAATATACATGAAAAAATTTCTCAGTTCTGATTGGTTAAGATGAATGCAGTTTTCAGTTAGTTCAGTGCAGAAGAGAGTTAGTTCAGTGCAGAAGAGGGTTAATTCAATGCAAAGAAAGAAACAAACCAGACATTCTGGATTGGTCAGAATGATTGGTCAATGTCAATGTCAAGGTCAATGTCACTTGTAGGGTTTGAATAAATTATTTTTGCACATGATGCGCGCGCTTTTCTTCTGCGTAGTTTTGAAAAGCTACCTCGTATTTTTTCATGTATATTATTAACAGATAAATCACATGATTTTATCGTGCAATTTGAAATAAATGAGCACTTGTAATTTTTTCAAAGACCACAAATTGCACTCGCCCTACGGGCTCATGCAATTTTGTTAGTCTTTGAAAAAATTTACTCATGCTTATTTATTCCAAATTGCACTCGAAATCATGTGCTTACCTATACTAACTGCATTGGATTGTGAAAAGCTCGACGATGCATATTCACGTCACGAGTAACTGACAGGCATCCAAAAACTAAAATGGTTGAGATGAAGCAGTTGATATTCGATGGGTAATTATGTACAATAGAATAAAGGCTGATAGTTTCGAAAGAAACTGTTTGGAGCTGCGTCGGTGGGGGTAACGAAATAATTTGGATATATCAACAAAGTTGAAATGGTAAATTGGCCACCGTAACGATTACAAAAGCTGACATTTCGAGCGTTAGCCCTTCGTCTTTCGCTCAGACGAAGGGCTAACGCTCGAAACGTCAGCTTTTGTAATCGTTACGGTGGCCAATTACCATTTCAACTTTGTTGATATATCCAAATTAAAGCATCAGATATATGTTTGAGTTTCTGTATTCTGATTGGTTGAATTTTTTTAAGGTATGGTACATTTCATTCTATTATGGTGTCACTTTCGGTGCTTACAAGATCTTACAAAGTAAAAACTGTTATTACTAAGAGCCCTTTATCTAATAATAAACCTTTTTCATAATAAAAGGCATAATTATTATTCTTATTGTGCTTTCGAGGCCGAAAACGCTAACTTACACGAATATGTAGGAATATCTTTTACGTCCCCATTTAAGGAAAAGGTTGTATGATCGATTAAAAGAAGTAGAAAAAAAAAATGAACCAGATCAGAAAACCACAAACAATGCAACAAATTCTATGAGACCTTAAGTTATCATTAAAACAAAGGAAAGATATTAACTTCCAGAGCAAAACAGTAAATGCTGTCTCTGTTTCTCTTATTTTTTTAATTTAGACTCATCGGTTGCCTTTGCTCGTGGATACCTTCTTCTACGTTCCCTTTTGGGGAAAAAAATCGTTATATGAAGATCATGCACAAATCAGCAGTAAAATTTTTTGGGATCTTTCTGATCCAGATGGAAGTATAAGAGATCCTTTTGGTTAAGTTTGATTTTGTTAAATGTCCATAAAGATGTTTTTAATCCATTTATGTCTTAATTTCTACTTACATGACGGCGAAAAGTCATTTCATCACTTTATTGACAAGGAGCTCAAACACGAATAAATGAAACAAAATTTAAATGTGCCACTTATAGAAGTAACTCTTCCTTCTTTGCGAAATGAATAAATATCCTTCTTATGGATTGAAAATTACTCCAAAATCTTTTTAAAGGTTATCTTTACCTTATACGATAATATACCGCTTCATTTCTTTGGTTTTGTCATATCTCGTCTGGTTTCATTTCGTTTAGTTTCTCAAAGTAGAGTGAGCCCTCATGATGTGATATGCGCATGCCCAACCGCGACACTGTCCCTTTCAGCGAAACCCAGTTTAGATCAGTGTAGGTTAACTACGTCGAGCCAGAGGCTATCTACTCTTTCAGAAAGTCCACCTCTCATGGTAAACAACCAACCAGTGATGCAGCTTCCATCGGCGAAATCGATTGGAATGCGTATTGACCAAAGGTTAGACTGGGAATTTTATAAACAGAGCATTTATAAAAAAATTGCCTTTGCTTTTTATTATTAGATGTGTAGATTATTGTCGTGTTGTTCAGGCAATTGCGGGATTTGTCTCTCTGAAAAGCTGCAGCTCGTTATTTGAAAGCATGTCCATGTTTCACTATATTCATTTGAACAGGTAATTCCAGATTTTGAAAAAACTCCCACTTTCAAAATGGAGGTCAATTGGGATAGTTTTGTAGTTAAAACGATTTTTAATTTACTTGAAGATTGAAATCGATTTCATATCAAAAAGTAGATAACACCTAAACAAAAGACCACGAGCCTTGTGAATCCCCCTATTCGTAATTTGAGTGCATATTCGCAATTTATTACAGATTACCTTATTTTATTATTTATGATTAAAAGTCCCTATTCACCCCCAGAGGTATATATATAATTCCATTCTTTGCGTTATCAGGATTAATCGCAAAAAAATTTTTTTTTGATTGATTAAATATTTGCCGAGATATGCCTCCTCAAAGTTCGTCCTTTGATTTGGTCGGGCGAAGTTAATACTGGTAACTAAAAGTCGCTCATGAGGTCACAGTCAGAACGTCTTTCGATCGATGTGCCTACATTCACTTGACTACGCGAAGCTACATTATTTGAGACGAATCTGGTGTATTTGAGCAACCAGCGACCACGCAACGAGTCGGCATTTTCACATCATTTTACAGCAAGACACATGTTCTTATACAAGAAGTTAACATTCGTTCTTGCTGTGACGTCACTGAATGTTAGAGAGGTAGTAGGTCCGAGACTCGGCCCAGTAATTCTCTCCTGACCAAGTCAAAAGGGCGTCGCCAAAAGAGTAACTTTGAGGCGGCATATCTAGGGAAATATTTAATGAATCGCAAAAAATTGTTTGGAGATTAATCCTGATGACGCGAAGAATCGCAATCAGTATTTAAACCTTTGGGGGTGAACAGGGACTTTAAAAAAAAATCATTCGAAATACGTCAGTTACTCTTCACTACCTGCATTAGTATTACTTTACCTATGATAGAGATCATTACATCAAAGGCCTCAAAATCATTCATAATATATGACTTGCAATGAAAGCACTAGTTTGCTAATTTTGACCACCCTCTTTTCTTTTACTTTTATTCATATTGGTTCTATTTGTTTTACTTAAACAACAATAGACCCTAGAATTGAGTATAATTGTAAGAGAAAAAGGGAAACCTCTATTATATTATCGTGCTTCCTTGCAATACATCACTTGGTGACGTATTGTAGTTAGTCTCAAAAAGTACAATATAATCATTACCGACAATGCTCCTAAAGAAAATTTACAATACCTTCCTAGAAAACTGAAGAACAGAGATTATTTCTAGTTTCATTTGTGAACCTAGTGATACAACGCTGCTTTTTGGTGATGGAATGATCTGTGAGCAGTTCTTCAATTGACTTAGGACCAAAAACAAAAAAACTGTTTCTGACAAAATAATAAAGGTGTTGCGTTGGTGGGAGGTATAAAAAAATAATTATGGTTATCATAGTGAGTTCCCATTCAGTTTCACCGTCTGCAAGGCTTTTCAATGTTTTTCCCACCTATATAACAAATGTACTAGTTTTGTTCTGTCGGTATACAGAAACACGTCTTTGTTGTCTGTATCACAGCTGCTCGAAACTCGCGGAAACGCCAGCAGTATAGAAATGGATTAATAGACGAGTTTAAAAACACTAAGGTATCTGCTAGGATCCACTCCAACCCTTGCAGCTCAGATGAGAGTGACATGTTAATGAATAAAGGAAAGTAACACAGAATCATCACAATGTAATAGATAAACGTGTTCTTGGCCCTTTTTTTCGACCGTTGGATATTCATTCTTTCCACTGCACGTTGTTGAAGTTGAATCTGTATTTGATGCCGTCGAGTAATGCTATAGATTTTGATGTAGCAAATGGTGCTAATAAAAAGGGAAATAGCGATTGAAATGGCGATAATGTATTCGTAGACCCTCCTATTCAGGAAACCTGAGATTGACAACAAGACGGCAACTGTCCAAATGGTTGCGAGAGAATATATGGCACGGCTCGTGGTCATCAACACTGCATATCGCATGTGATAATGAAGCGCTAAGAACCGATCTACTGCTATAGCTGTCATAGTGAACAGAGAAGCGCCACTTGCAATGAAAGACATTGTTCTTGATGCATTAAGTGTAGAATGATTTCTCGTTAAGAAAGAAGCAAGGTAGAGTGGTTGAATTGCCAAGCCAACGAGAAGGTCGGACACAGCCAAACTGCAGAGAAAAATTGTGCTTGGCGAACGGATCCAAGGGGTTCTCAATATAGCGACGAGCACCAAAGTGTTGCCAATTATGGAAATAAGCATGAGTGGTGCATTGAGAACACTGTTTAGGATAACGATGATTTCAGGACTTTTATCTTTCACCAAAAAGTATCTTTCAATTGGATCAGCCATTCTTGGTCCTCGCACCTTTTTCAATTTGAATTTTTAACACTGTCTTCCTCCCTCAGTGCCCTTAAACGGAACTGTCTCAGTGTCAGCAATCTCTTTTGACGTATAAGCTCTCTCTCCACCTGCCTTCTTTTATTCGCCAAGACCCTCGTAAAAAGTGAATTCAAATTGGCGGCCAAATCTTGTTTTTTGTGACTGCTTGTGGGGTCCTGTTTGCCTGATAATAGGTATTGGTCCATCAATTACAGTATCCGTTCCAATGTGTTCAATATGGGAGTCTACCTTGTCGTCACAACGAAGACAGTATTTTACACGTCTTGCAAAGAGCACGAAACGTTGCTAACGGCTCCATCAGGTTTTTCTTAATGAATGTGTTCACGTCGTTATTATGTCCGCAGGGTTAGGCATTTTTTAAAATTTTTCGTTGTTCAGGATCCCTAGAGGTTGGTAGAAGCGCCTTGAAATTTACTGCCAAAGCGTTTTCCACTTAAGAAATTGCGTTAGGAATATGTTTGCGCAATAAATTAAAGACCGCTGGGTAAGTTAATGTTTTACGAAGTAAGACTATTTGTAAAGATAAAAATTCATTTGTAAATTTTTCTCAAAAGTTTGCAAAAATAAATATGGAGATATACATATGCGATGTAAATTTTGACTCTTCCTTTAAGACTTAGGTCTCTCATGATGACTTCAATTGTTCTAGTTCCGAGTTCTGAAACCTCTCTCAATTTTAAATGAGACCATGTGCAAGAACCTCCTTGTGACAATGAGTTGTAGTGGCATGAACTCTAAAAGGAATATTTTCATTTAAAAGGTCTTAAAGGCTTAAAGGCGTGAAGCATTTCGGAAATGGTCTATTGTCATGTGAGACATACTCGGAAAACCCCAGAATTTTGAGGTTCATGTTAATGGATTAATTTCTATGCTTTCATTACTAGGCAGAAGACGATTCCTTAATTGAGTGAATTATCAGTTTTCACCCACGTGAACTGGAGAGTTTAAAAGTGTCTGGAGTTCGTTGGAAGAAAGCCATTGTGCACAAACACAATGTCATGGTCAAGAGCACTTTCTTGCTTTTGCAACTGTGTTTGGCTATTAATCATCAGTAGTTGAGTGGCAGTGTGCTACGAAATACGGGCTGGCTTTTCTTCAGTACGAACTACCCGAAATTTAGAATGAGTGGTCACTTGGATCGAGGGACATTTCCGAGAGCGATTGCTCAACTAAGAGAAAGTTCTTTGGCAATTTACAACGGATACAGAATTTTCTTCGAATACTATTAAACTCAGTGGCGTCAGGCGTAGTTTCCAAGAACCTTTGATGTAATTGCTAATTAAAGTCATCATATTAATGAACCGCTTTCTTGTATCCGCTTGAAAATTCAAAGGTTTAACCTGACCAAAATTCGCTCACGTTAAAATTTCATAATTACGATTGTGTCAAATCACCCAGTTTCTAATACCTGGATAGAGTTGTTGTAATGCAAGAAACTCATTCTATTCTTTTCCATTCCGTTATAAAGGCTCTTTCATTCTATCCAGAGGAGACGTATTTAGCTTTAAATCCTTTTATTTCCATTTTTACACCTGATCAAGAGATTCTCAAAGAAAATCCTCTTTAGCTCTATGTGATAATTTGTCAATTTTAGGGTAAGAAGGAAAATGGCAAACGAGATCAGAATTATTTGGTTTACAATAGAAGGATGAATATTTTGGGTCGAAAACGAAAAGTTCTTATCTCTTTCCCTTAATGCTTTTCCAATTTCCCATGTACCCTGGGAAAAATCCGATGAAGGTCAGAAAATTACAGATTTCAGGTGAATACGGACTATGAACAAACGATTGTGTCTATAGTGTAGCGGTTAGGTTGAAAACGTTATACGAGTGAAGGATAGAGGCATTCATGGTATCTTTAGGATGAAGTGTGAAATCAGGACAGTCTTAAAAAATCCGATTAATTTTCTCTTACTTGTTGCTCGTAAAGTTGGAGGTTTTATTTGTTTCTCATATAACAGATCCTCAAAGGGACAGATCCTCAAAGGAAACACAGATCTTTAGAAATTATTAAAGGTTGAGCTTGCCCTATTTATGAGCCCTACGCCCGCCTGTATCAAAAAAGCCAATAAGGAAAGAATAGCTGCATGGTTGCAGATCAGGAAAAGCCGCCTGTTACTATGGAAACGAACAAATGCATGTGTATGTATCATGTCGTTGCTTTTCGTTTTCATGGTATTTCAAAAAATGTTGAAATGGATTAAAAAAAAAAAAAAACAAGTCTGAGTGTCACAAAGTAGAACTGCCTTATTTAGTGTTCCATTAAGATTATACATACAGAGCTTTGACCTTCCAACTATATATTTCATGTGATGGTTGTTGGGAAGACTACATAACAAAAGTTTAGAAAATTTGTATCAGCTCAGTCATTATTGGATTAGCTAAATAAATTAGAGTTGACTAAAACAAGGTTCTGATTAACATCCATAGAAAATGATATTTAAACAAAATTAATACATCAAATTAATAAACATCAACAAGGAAATTCGCCACATGCATTCGTAAAACAGTATGAGAACTCAAATTAGCGAATAGGTTATATGAAGCACAAATGTAAACTTAGTAATTTTGATCCAAAATTTCGAGAAATTATGCTGTGAAAATTTTTCAATTTAAAGGCCGTTTTTGTTAGTTTAGAATGTCGTTGTATCATCTTTATAAGACAGATTTTCCAGCTGCTACCGAGGTAGTGATAATAATTTTCAGCTATTTCAATATTTTAACAGCAGCCCATATTACCAGTGCCATGTGAAAGCAAATCAATTTTTATATTGAAGAGAACTATTGCATAAACATTCCATCCAGCTACGCAAATTCCTAGTCATAGCTTACAGATTGCCTCTCCCTCAAAGATAGAAGTTCTCAGCATATCGAGAGTGAGTCGATTTATTGTGATGTTCACTGAAACAGTCCGACAACGGGCTGCTGACTACGGAATGTTGTTGCTTCGATTTCTGCCACTGCTAATGATTTTAACTGGATCTCAAGTCTACGGCGTGACTAGTGAGTCTTACTGGCCTTCTTCATTTGAATTGAAAATGGGTCTTGAAAATATGAGGGAGTATCAAAAAAAGTAGAATTTTCCATTTGTACACTGACTGGCTCCTCCAAGTAAGGTTTTTGTTCAAAAGAGCTTCACTTCTGTAATTGAACTTATGAAGAAGCAGGCTGAGCTCCACAGGTCTAAGACCTCGCTTAGCCTATGCATACTTAGCCAATGTATACAATGTATAGACGAAATACTGGGATATTGGAGGCTCAGTGCGGCCGGCACGTCTCAACATTAATGTTAAAAGCGAATTCATGTTTCATTCAAAATGTTTTGGTCATGAATTATGCTCGTTACTAATCTTGCCAATGCTACATTATTGTTGAAAAGAAAATCCCAGTAAAGGGAAGTTTAAAGACAATGCCCTTTCCGCTAAGTTCCTGTGGGTTTCCTTCGTAATCAAGGATCGTAATATTCGCGTACAAAGGGGGCTAGGAATCTCTTTTGCCTACAGAACATGAGATAAAGGTGACGACATCGGACGACATATTTGCTGGTACTAATGCAAGTGTGCACGTTATTCTAATTGGAGTGAATGGTGCTTCGACTGGCTCCATAAACTTGCATAAGTCAGCTCAGGACTTCGACAGGGGAAGGTAAAGTACTGGCTGCATAGGAACACACAGGATACTTAAATTATGTGGAGTATATGGTCTGTCGGGTCTCGCCATGGACTTGATATAGCTCGGCAAGGAAGGGCAAAAATGGTAATCGGAGAGTCTAATGACTCAATCCTGATCCAAAAATATCCAATTTCATACTTTGTGTGTATTTTTTTTAGGCAATTTTCGTCAATTTGTCTTTCATGTACTCCATCACGTATCTCGAAGGTAGACAGTAGACAGCTAAATTAGTCTTTTCTGGCATTTTAAATATTTTCTTTGTTTTCCTCCATAAAATTCGTTAATAGTTAAAGGAGCTGCATGTAAGTCACAAAAGCTTATTAGAAGAATTTGTAATCGAGTGTCTAAAGGTATCTGGAATTGCACTGGTTTTGCTTTACTTTGCTTGATGATTTGTCCAAAAAAACTCGTACCAGTCTCTCTATCGATCAGATGCAGAACCTAAAACCCAATCACGACTTGGTCATGCGCGTTTTCTGGTGCTTTGGGCGGATTCCTTGGTTTTACTTTGAGTTCTTAGTGATTCGTATAGGTGATTTCCTTCCCTCTAATAGTTCGTTGCCACTATTGTGGTTTTAGTTGATGATACCCGATTGAAAAGGAATAGCTAAAAATGCGAACAAAGTTGTAAAAGATTAAATATCATTTTGCCACAGCAGACGAAAGTAAAGAATGTGTATAGTTGGGTGCTGAGAACATTAACTCAGATTGTAGGATGAATGATTAGTAATATGCGGAGGTGTTAAAGCCCTGACTAGCTTCCGTGATACCTTTACCAAAGCAATAAATCATTTATATGTTTTCTTTTATTTTCTAGAAAGGGCACTTTTTATCGAGATTCAAGCCCAGTGGGACATCTGAAGGCTATCAAAGTGCATCGTGACGACTCAGAATTTTTACCCGCTTGGAAAGTAGCTCGGGTGAGCTGTTTGGAGTTATTACGGAATTTCCCAGATAACTTGAGACTCTTTTTATTAGTGCAGACTAAAAATCTTTCTCGGCCCAGTATAAATATAGGAGAACGTATTTGCCGAGCCCAGATTAAGTAGAAAATTTTGAGGAGCAGCTGTGTCACGCAGCTTTACTACATTTCAACGACTTTACCGTCAAATGGAAATTTACAGATAAAGGATGTTCGTAGAAAGACTAGGAAAGGACTTTGCGAATCTTGTATATTTACTCCATTGATTAAGGAAAATAAACTCGTGATCTTGAGCGGTGTGGTGCTATAACCACACCACATCCATTGAACAGTTGCTTGATCAAAATTAAGGCGTGAATGGGGAGAGAGTATCACTGACTATGAAAATTTATGTTTATCTGTTTTCTCTAGACCACCGTGCGTTTCAACCACTCGCCTCTGTATACGTTTTACTTCAAAAGGTGGATACCTGCTGGACGATGGGTTACAGTCAACGGCAAGACAGAGTGTCCGAGCAGAATCTGGAACATAAAGTATTGAATTTTTCCAAGTATTGGCTTTTTTCAAAGTTAAAATGCCAATTAATTTAATTAAAAGTGCTTTTTTAATCAGCGATGCGGTACATCGAAAGCCTTAGAACAGGACTGGCTAATAGTAAACTTTATTAGTATATACCACACATGCAAGTGGAAACTTCTTTTCGTGCGCACTGATTGGCTAGTTCGGAAATGAACAGCAAGTAGCGTACCCCCGAGCAGCCTATGAGACAAATTCGCGCTCCTAGAATTTGATTTCCGACAATTTTCCGGTATATTGAAAAACTTATTTATTTTAAGTGTCTATGTGATATAAGCTAGAAAAACTTATTCACCTCAGTGTCAGTGGAAGGGGTGCGAGATATCTTTCTCCACTTCGGAGAATGATCATTATTATGTTTCAAAGGTAATGCAAAATTGTCTTTCATCTCAGGAGCGAATATTATTGTAAAACTCGCTTTTTCACATCACGACAGTGTCCAAACTTCTACTATTATTAACCCTTTGAATACGAAATAGACCATATTTATTCAGTTGTAATTTGGCGTTAGAAACTTAATTTCACTTCGTTGGTCCATGGAGCAGCTGTTACAATATTTGCGGTTTTGAGACACCATGGGCTCAGACCTTGGGGTCACATGACCTAAATCAACAGCTCGTGTTTGGATACGTTCAAATCGATTCGGTTTCTCGCTTTTCTAGCTGTTTATAGGTGTTTTTCGAGCCATTTTCCCTCTACAGAAGCCCTCACGACGGCATCATTAAGCTAGAATGTGGGCAGAGGCAAGCCTCTGAAGGAAAACAGAGGTGAAAGATGGTTTCATGTAGGGTAGACCGCCAACGATGATGCTTTACTGCCAGCTTGGCGAGTTCACAAGTGAATTTGTCTCTCGGGCCCATCTGTGGATGGCTTCCAGGACCTACCAAGGCTATGTGGCCAAGTTTTGACCGGTAAAAATTTCAATCGATGCGATATTTTGCTGGTAGGACTGAATGGCGCGACACTTATAATAATTCTTTGAAATGGAAATGATAGCAGTTGCCTTTTCGAGTTATGACGGAATTTCCCAGAATTCTTTTCGGGCATGAACAAGGCAACGGTTGTGTTCGCGACACTGGCTTTCATCAAATGGAGAAACAAGGGCTGGCAGATAAAGTGAGAAGGAATTTTCTTGCCAAACTCCAAGATCTGGCCCTGAGGTGTGATTTGAACGCAAACTTTTGATTTTTTGGCAAGTTTTTATCTTAAAAGATCGACAGGTTTTTGGTGTTGCTCTTGGAGCAAAATGCTGGACTTTGGGATTTGTTGCCATACGAACGGTTCACTGCAATAAAAATCAAGAATCATTGTGGGCCTTTTAGGTTACAATAGGTGTCACATCAACGAGCCGGTACAATTTACACACTTACATAGTGTTGTGTCTTAAGTTCGACAAGAAACAAGTATCAGAAGTAGTAACGGTATTATCTGGACATATGTGTATGCAAAGGGTTAAAATGCTTAAGACAAAAATTATGTTATGATCATTTTCTAGTTATTCGTTTATGAATAAACTGAAATCAGTTTAGAGCTTTTACGCACAACGTCGACTCTTGTCCGTTACCAGATCGAATATCATTATCTACTGCTTACTTAAATTGTTAATTAGCACCACTACTGTTTTTCTTTACATCCTAATTAGATTAAATTTACTTTCTTTGTACGTGATATATTTCCAGAGCAAAATGAATGTCGTGCTGGTCTAGCACTGTGCGACCATCTCTGTATTGACACGGGACCTGGCTACAATTGCGCACGTCGCACGGGATTTAAGCTCGAAGGCCGCTATAAATGCAGACCTAAGTTGGCGAATTGCGGTTATGTCGACAAAGCACGCACGATCACTATCAATCGAAACATGGTTAACAGTTATCACCTGTTTCCGTGTCTTTTTGAGTTGCCAGTGAATTATACGTGTTGTTGAGTTTTGCTAATGGCGCACTGTCCACTTTTCCCCGAGGGGGTTTGTCCCATAGGGACCCCAAGCGACCGAGACGAAAATAAAAACTGAAAAAATGAATTTTTATTTTAGTTAGAATTTTTCGAATGACTGTACATGTTTCCCGGCTCCGACGGCGCCACACCCCCAGCTTCAGTTTAACGTTTGTGAGCGGCTTTGAGTTAAAAAATGAAAACTTAAAAGAATTTTACGTCCGGGTTTCCATGCTCAGCCCAAAAAAATTCTGGTGATTTCACTTTGTTGCCGGCAGAGAAATGCACGATTAGTTAATAATGTCTACCTTGGAAACTTGCATGGAAACTTAATAAATTATGGTCTGATTGCTGATTCCTTCTAAGTTATCATGCATAGTGAAAATTTCATGACGATCTTTTGTCTTGCTTGTCACAAGAAAAGTTTATTTTCGTTACTGAGTTCAATCTACAGATGTAAACGGGTCCATTGCAGGAAACTACATGTGCGAGAAAAAGAGTACCAACTGCAAAAATAATTTTGGAAGTTATAGTTGCAAGTGTAAAGATGGATACGAACCTGGACTATCACCCTATAAATGCAACGGTAAAAAATTAATATCATTTTCACATTATTTCAGTTTGGGTCATTCTGAGCTAAAACATTCTCGAGTTGACCTTAACTCGTCCTTAATCATGCGTCTGCTTCATGTTACACTATATTCGTGTCCAATTAAGATCACTTGGGTCAGTATTATTATTTCCTATTGGTAAAAAACCACTTTCCATTTTATTTGATTGCCAAACTGTTTTTAATTGGCATATGGGCAAATAAATGGTAGAGACACTTTCAATCCGGATAAATGCGAGGTCATGCGTATTACACATAGAGGGGATAAAACTAAAACAATTAACTCGCTGGGGGGGGGGGGGCAATTTAGGTCGGTAGAGAACACTAAGGTCCTCTTCTGACCTGTCCTGGGGCATGCATGTATCTGCAACGGTAAATAAGGCAAATATGGTACTAGGTATCGTAAAGCGGTCCATCGGAACTAATAGCTAGTACATATTTTCACAGCTTTATAAGTCACTGGTTAGGCCCATACTGGAGTATGCGGCTCCTGTTTGGAGTCCGTATTTGATTAAGGATATTACGGCTCTAGAAAAGGTTCAAGGAAGAGCTTCGCGACTAGCTTTAAGGCAGAAACGTGGCGAAATAAGTTACGAACGCCGGTGTAGCTTACTAAAATGGCAAACACTAGAAAAGCTGAGAGAATTTCTGTCTCTGGTTCAATGTTACAAGATAGTTTTTGTTATTGATCACCTCTCTTTCCCAGATTTCTTTGTGTTTGCCAACAAGCGTACAAGAGCTGACCACGACTATAAACTTTACCTGAAAAGAGCAGTTTGTAATTGTTACAAATATTCCTTCTTCATTAGCATAGTGGGGAAATGGAATGGCTTGCCAGGATACATTGTACACGCCGAATCATTTTCTGTATTTAGGAGTAGACTTCAAATTTATTTGAATATTTATTGAATATTTATTGAATCCGTAGCCATTAAATTTTGTCTTTGTATGTTTTTAGTTAGGGAAATTGTTTTTATACAGGAGTAACCTCACGATTTTCCCTTTTTAGGATGTACCTTTTGTATTTGCGTCGTAACTTCCTGAATAAATGTTATGTTATGTTTTTTATGTTATGTAAGGTGTCTCTCTAATCGATGTCGCGTGCCTATTGAATTAGAAAAAAGAACTTTAATTGCTGGCCGCTTGATGTGGACAATAAGGCAAAATACCTCAGCTCATTCTATACGCTGGATATAAAAGAAGAAGGAGAATCTATAACTGAGAAAATCGACGAAAAAGGAGTAAGCATCACATTATAATATGGAAAGTTGGTCAACTTGTTGTCTCTAATTCAAACAAACCTTTTGATCGTTCAAAATCAAAACGTTCGGATGAATCTATTTCCTTTATTTTTAAAGATGTCGTCAATACTTTTTGAGGTAAGCGAGAATTACGTTCCAGTAACCATTTATCTTTTTCTTTTTTTAATTCAGTCACTGAATATAACACATTAACACTAAATTCTAATCACGCTTTGAGATACCAAAGGGAATGACCTGGGAATTGTTTTTTAAATCAACAAGTTTGAACTTTGCTAAAGACATCGCCATTTTGGTGCCAACTTAGTGACTTGGCCGCACAGTCAAGGGGTGTTTCACAAACCAAGCCATTTACTGCATTAATATTAGTATCACCCATTAAGAAGATGCTTAAATTAGAGGCGGACAAGTTTTCTATTGTTTCTTCAAAATAATTTTGAAAACGCTCTGGTGAGTTGTGTTGTCTGTAGATAACGCCACAAATTGTGTTGGCTTTGTTTGGGAAAAAAATTTGGATCCAAAGAGCTTGAAACGCTTCATTAGAATCCTTTTGAATTACAAGGTATGACAGATCAGAATCTACATACATGTCAACACCTCCCGCTTAAAGAGGTGTTGGCACAAATTCAAAATTGTACCCGCGTACTGAGGGGTTAAAAGTAAAATGAGCATTTCTAATTCTCGTTTCTGTAACGCCGATAACACTAAAGCGATACTTGAGTTCGTTTAATGAATGAGTTTGAAAGCTTTCAAGGTTGTGCTTGAGACTTCGTATATTGCTATGTATAAGAGAAAACTGTCTAGAGTTAGATTGAAGGCCAAATTTATCTTTAAGTTGATAGAAACTTTGCGGTGAATAATATTTGCAACGAATGGAGCGGAAAGGCGATAACTCAGAGTCAGAGAACTCAGAGTCAGAATCAAAAGTTTAAGAATAGAGAAGCAGACTCTAACCCCATAAATTAATTTGTTTGCTGGGAGAAGAAATTATAATCATTGTTCTGGTGCCTTCTGTATTTCTGCTTGTTAGTGGACGTAACTGCGTTTTGTTTGCTCAGTGCAATATTTCTTGTCATATTAAATTACCCCACCCACTGTAGGTCCGTCAATGGCTGACAGCTATCGAACTCAATAAAATCACCAGGAAATGAAATGACATAAAAGATCATTTTCAGTTAGCTTTATTTCCATTTTTTACAACATCAAACTTTCCACTGGAAGCAAATTGTTATTTCATAGTTTACCAAAAATATATATTTTAGATCAGCATAAAAACTAAAAGTTTTAAAGTCAAAGTTACGTAAAAACACCTTAATAAAAGCTTCATTTATTGCCAGATCGCGTTCGAAGAGCGCTTGCCTAAACTGGTGCTCAGACCCTTTCACGAGGGTCTGGATAGGGGGGGGGGGGGGGTACGAATGTCAGTTGTCAGTTAAAATTTCGGGCATTTATCAGTTGTCAGTTAAATTTTCGGCCATTTGTCAGTTGTCAGTTAAATGACTGTTAAGGATTAACTTGGCAAGTTAATTATTACTTTCCGACCCTATAATTTTAGCTGAAAAGCACATATAGAGTACACTCGAAAATTTAGTCGAAAACTGATACGATAAGAACTGCTTTTTCTTAGTACTGGAATGAAATAAGATCTTTCAAATGACTTTCAGTCTTTATATAAGTCACTTACGACTCTTCTGAACACAAACTTCTGTTTTCCCGTGCGATCATCAGAAAGAAAACAAACTGTGAAAAGTCCTCTAGCATAATATATCGGATTTATGTTTTGTTTTACAAAGCTTCGATTGCAGTTCGCTCCGATGAAATGATTGGGAAGGAACGTTCTTTTTTCTACTTTTCAACTAGGTTATTAGAGAAAGCGTAACTTAGAAACCCAGGCGAAAATGGGCGCGAACTGGCCGCCCGGATCTAGAAACCGTAATTGGGGTAATATCTTCATCCTCTTGGTCAGAAACGGTCGTTTTCTGAGTCCGTGTCATATTCGTCTGCATGTGTTCGCAACGTCAGCAGCTGACACTTCGACGATACAGTCGTCAACAAATGTGATATCTGTCACACTCCCACCTTTCGAAGTAGCTTGAACAGCTCCTTTGTAGCTGCTGAGCCGTACTGACTGATCTCCCGAGTTGAAATCGTTACCTATTCCCACCAACAAGTCCACTTTGGTGGAATCCTGTTGCTCTGTGTAAACGGCCGGTGGTAAAGCCCCTGCCCCTGCCCTGCCCGAACTGTCCTTTGCCTCAAGGGACGATATTTCTCCACAAACTCTTTCATTAAGGTAGAGGTCGCATAAAGTTTACATTTGCAACTCCGGGCTGGTCTGAGGGACAGGATAGTAGGATTTTTCATGAATACTTGGCTGCCCATTTCGTTATTCTCTTCAACGACTCCTTGGTAATTAATCCAAAGTCTTGGGAATGCTGTAATGCGGCGAAGGCCGGTCTCATACTTAAAATGTGAAACTGCATGTAGATTCTCCACAATTGTTGTGAGTAATGCGCTAAATTCAATATCTTGGAGATAATCGTTGTTAATTGAAGCTATGCTGTTGTACAGGCGGTTCATTCCTTCTTCGAGAAGTTTAAGTCAGACTTGAGTTTTATGAGACACATAAGATTTTACTTTAGCCGTTAGGAAATAGACTTTATATGCTTTTACTTCAGTTTTACGTTTATTTACTTTAATTAACTTTAATTTTGAATTTCCTCTCACTTTGTTAAGCGCCTAGATCTATCATTGGATAGGCTCTATATAAATATCATTATTATTATCATTATTAACTTTTTCACAGTCACTTTAGCTATGTCATATAATCTACATAAAGCATAATTTACATGAATTAAAGAATGAGAAAATTCTGACGGCGCTTATAAGTCGACATCTAATGGGCGTTTTATGATAAAGAGTAGGCTATTAACTGATATAAATCTACCAATACCAATTACCAAACCACTCCAATACATACTGTTTAATTCGCTTCCTGTTCCAGCCAGCATGGTCGAAAGCTCCAAATTCCATTGATCGTCCGTAATTAGCGCAAACTTATATCGCTTTTGCCGCCTGATTTCGGAGCCATGAGATAAGGATTCACATCAAAATCTCCGAGGCCATATATACTAGACAAGTCCTTTAGACCAACAAACGAAGTAGGGTGCTTTTTCAGCACCAGTGCGGTTTTAACATCTTTGATAGGAATGCGGCTTCTGTGACACTCAAATGTCGTTTCCGACTCAATTTGGTAAAAGCTTACAACAGCTCTTAAAATGCTAGCATTCACGGCCATCGCGTAAGTTTACGATCGAGTTGGGTATCAAAGACCATATAACTGATATGTGACACATGACCTTGATGTGGATGGCACATGCGGTAATTATTAGCGAAATAGGACACTCTGGCGTACTCCTACTGATATGTAATGGAAAATGTACTTTCATTGAACACAATAAATCAACTGTCTTTATTTTACATCCAGTTTTTAGGATACTAAGGGCGATCCGGGCCTTTGTAAGTTGTCAGTAAAAGCCCACCACAAATGTAAGTTGTCAGTTAGTTTTTCAGCGATCTGTCAGTTGTCAGTTAAAATTTTGGCCATTTGTTAGTTGTCAGTTAACCCCATCCAGACCCTTTTTTACCGTTGTGTCATCCGCAATTTATTGTCATGTGGGTCAGTCCCAGGCTCATCTTCCCGTTGTTCGTTTTTAGCGACATCCGTGCGCGAAATTAGGCGCCTGAAATGTTAAAAAATAAGTGCAGCCTTCCAACGATTTCCACGCACGGTTACTACCAATATCACATGCACGTGAAAAGTACTTGAAAAGCATGGCCTGGGTCGACCGCGGTTGAAACTCGGTCGAGTTTCCTTTTCATCGCGGTCACAAATTTCCCGCATCCCCAGTCCCTCAGAATGTGGTCTCACTCTTAAAAAGGAGACTTGATTTGTAGTATGAACAGCTGCCAACAGATAGCAGAACTTTGTCTACGATTTTACTGAAATTCAACAAGAAGGTAAGAATCGTTTTAGGCAAGGTTTCTGCATAACCTTAAACTTATTATGCATTCAGAACCTGGGTAGAACAAAACAACGGCAGAAAAATCGATTGTCGTTAGGACTACAACTTGATTCAGAATAGTGTGGGTTTATAAGGAGATCTGTCCTCATGTCGTAACAATGTTCAGCTAAACTACAGAATACAGGGTAACTTTTAACCATCCACTAAACGGGCCACTAAATATACAGAGCTAAAACTTAGCGCGCATATAGAGTATTCCTTGTTCTTTTATCCGCAGCCCATCCAAATGAGCCAGATGGACCCTGAAGTGAGTGCATATATTCGTTAATCCTCTTTCTTTTACCCTCTGCCCAACCAAAACGAGCCAAGTGAGCCTCAAGATATATGCTTTTTTAAAAGTGGCTCTGCATTGTGTAGTTGCCGGCTCCCATTGATTTACTTAGGCAGCATTTGTGGATGCTTTGGATTCAGCTTTCAACCACTGTGTGCTTGAGCCAGTGTGTTTGTCATCGAACTATTATGTTTACTTATCGAACCAAGGAAAATAACAGTCAAATCAGCTTCTCTTGTCAACTGATCGGCGAAGGAAGAGTCCACTCAGATCAATTGCTTTTGTCAAAATATTAGCCTGAGCTTACCTAACAAACGATATTCATTATTAAGCGTAATCACTAATCGAGTCAGAGTGGTCGTGATTGTTTGTGTCTGTCAAAGCTTTAGCGCAAAGTCTGCAGTTCACTTCACATAAGACGTGTCTCCATTACCGATCATTATGTTCTGTTTTTCATGCGTTATATTACAACTTCCATTGATTCACTAGATGGTAGCCTAAGATAATGTTGGTGATAAGGTTGCAAATCGATGCCGATGCTGTTTTTTTTTTAACTTTCAGCTAATATATTTAAAGCTGTTTACAAATCATGAAGAGCCTTAAATCGTTGGGATATCCCAACAAGCTCATTAAAACTGGAAGTAGATATGACGTTCAAGACTCAAAATAAAAGATCAGTTAGCAATCACAATATGTACAAAGACATTTCAAAAAAAAAATGCATGACCCATTTTGGTAAGTTCCCCAGTACAGTGAACCGATTTATCGCAATAATTTAACGTTGCTATTTTTATCATAGATCATTCGTGAAAACATCTCAGTTGAGTTGATTTTTTGTAGACGTTATTTGAGGCAGGACTACAATTAAGCTTAAAAGACCGGAACCTCCTTCGTGAGCACCTCTAGGTGTCTTCAAACTTCTAAGTTTTGTTTTATAACGCAATGATTTCCAGAGCGGAAGCATTCCTCTCATCCTGTCATATGATTTTGGTGTGGGCTCGGACAAACCTTCTTCGGTTTCAATGTCAGATCTTACCCGATTCAGAGTATCTTTTCCGACCATTTCAGTCTGATGAGTGAACTGGGTTCAGGCAGAAGGATCTTATTACCGAACATAAAGCATGAAATGTGTTTGATTGCATTTCACAATCGGTGATACATGTTGACTGCCAAAAACAAGGAAATATACCGCTCCTCTCCTAAGTAAAGTACAAATGTGAGTGAAATGGAGCCTCTACTCAAGCTTAAAATTTGCAGGCTAATCATCAATTGAAGAACTTGATAGTGACAGTAATTCCTACAGCAAATTTTCTTATCGCTTTTAGTTGTGTAAATGTTATGTTACTGGACAGTTTGACAAAAGTTTGAATTAGAATATAAATATTAATCCTTTCCCAAAGCTGGGCAAGGCAGAAACGGTTTTGAATACAGGGTTTCTAGTATTCTCTTCTCGTGATTATAAAAAGTCAGTAGTGCAAGCTTGTGGTACAGATTTCTCGACGCTTTATGATTCGTTTCAGCAATGTATCTGGAAAAGATCCGGATGAGGCTATGGGCAAATATTACACTTGATTTGTGTTTAAATCGGGGTCAACAACAATGAATCCGTCGGATGAAAACACGCAACTCCAACCATCAGTTGTCATAAACTGCTGCTCAGGCTATTATGACTGCGAGCGACGGATAAAGAACGCAGCCCCTAACTGTGATCACAATAACTGTTACTTACTTCTCAAAAATTATTCATACAGAAGAAACTTTTTAGGAATTAGCTATAGCCTGATAAATTAGTTCAGTGTATGCTTTGTAAAAAATGGTTTGTTCGCATGTTTATTCGAATGTTCAAACGAATGAAAGATGGGTGCATGTGAAATAGATATTGTATCCCACAATTAAGAGGTTGAATGTGTACGTGAAGAAAAATTGTCTTCTATATCCATTCAAAACCCTTCGAAATCCTATGAAAACTTAGCTAAATTAAAGAGTATGAAATGATTAGCTAACAGCACGCGTCTTTTATCAGATAGGTCGCGGGTAAGATATCATTATGCACCCATTAGGTGCAACAACTGACTGGAATTTTAATGCGTGCAGCCTTTTATGCCCATTGTATAGCACTCTATGGTGTTTTCCTGGTCTGACAATTGGTCGAACTGTGCCATCGACGAACCCCCAACAATTAGACAACGCAGATCCTCTGCCGGAAACTGCATCTGCAAAGTTATGAAAACAATCGGGCTGCAGCCAGGGCTGGTTCAAGCTTCGTAAAAGATACCCATAGTTATCAAAGATGTGGCTTGAAACTTCCGAGATAATTTGGCTTAGTTCAGGTACAGATCTCCCAAACCTTGAAATTAAATCGCTCAATCTGCAAGAGTATGGAAATCTTCGCAAAATGATGCAGAAACCTTCCATGCCAGTTGCCACAGTCCCGTTTCTACGTATAAATGTATCAGGAATGGCCAGAACTTTTGCCAACAGGGGCAGTTCAGCGAGTCCAAAACGAAGTTCAGCCTTACATTCTTCGTCCGTGACGCGAGTCAAGTCAAAGCGATCGTATGACCAGTAGGGAAAGGCCGGATTGTTCTTGTTCACCGTTTCGAAAAGCAACGAAAACTCGACTTCATCGATGATATCCTCCATGAACATAACTACCAGAGCATCTTGTGTGGTTTGTCTGCTAAAAATTTCCACGACCGACAAAATGTCGCCACTTCGTACTCAAAACAACTACTGAAACATTTTTGTTACGAGCTGACGACGGCGACGACCGTGTTTACGACAGCTAAGCCCCAGGACTCCCGCGCGCAAAAATCGTACTCGTACTCGTAGTCGTTGTCGGATCTGAAGGTCCCTAATATTACTACTCTCCTGACTATAAACAGGAAGATCGTTTACCAACTTTTCACCAACAGTATACAGGTACTCATTTAGGATCTGCGCTTTCTTGTAATCATATGTTTCGATTTCCCCATCTGATGACCTAATACCAAGTATAGGCTGTGGCACAGAGCTGTAAGAAGCTTTTTTGACCAACTTCCAGTATGACTTGCAATATTTTACTTCGTCAAAAAGATCGTTGTGGAACTTGCATTTAGCAACTCTAACATCATGCGTAACCTTATTTCTTAATGAGCGATACTTAGCCTACAGTTCTTGATTTTTGGATTGTCTTGCAAAATTTGGCTTGGTCAAAGTTTCTATAAGGACGAGCCATAATTATTTTAGGAGGGGGTCGCTTATTGTTTGGACTGATGCATGAACAAGAATGTGGTCCGAGATTCCAAGCTACCTGCTATACAAAGTGCTAGCAATGTGAAGTAAATACATATTTTGTATGTTGAACTTTACGATGGGAGAGGAGCATTTCGAAGATACTTGGAACAGGTTATCTACCTCTGTGCGAAATGCTGGTAATTTTATGTGTTAATGACTCCCTATTGGGCTTCTCCCTTTTTTCTTGCGCTCTTTTCTTGTTTATATGTCAAGGATTTTGCAGTCAGATGTAAGAGGGATGAATGCGGTAATTCAGCTCGTCATCAGGCGAGCAACTTCAAATCTACCGAGTGGGCAACGAGTTCCTGATTAGAAATTACGATCACGTTTACGTACGTTATAATCCGTGAGAGGGTGATGACCTGACTGACGCTCATTGACTGATCACAATTCACACCTTCGGGTCATCAATATTTCGGCTCTATATTTCGGCAAAACTTCGATTACTCTACTTCGGAACTACTTCGGCTCCTCGGCACTTCGGCTCATTCGGTTCCACTTTGGCCGAGCGAAGTTTTAATTTATTTACCAACTCGGACCCAGGCTCCGCGGGATTGTCCAACCAGACGTGCTACACTACTTAAGGCAAAAAGTACAATTCGTAAGTAACGTTAAGCATTTGCCGGGAACATAAAGAAGCTCAAAATTTTTGCGGAATCTGCGTCTATTCCACCTCTTCCAGTTGATAACTGATTGACGACAAAATATAAAGAAGGCGCTCAGTTCCTTTCCGGGCATCAGCTACGAACTCTTCTGGATACGAGGCTAGGAGATTTCTTCCAACCTGTAAGTTTGGATTTTATAAAAATTGAGTAACCTGTGAGGACCAGGGCTCCACTAGTTACCGTTATGTTTAGATCAAGATTTGATGCGCCATAATGTACTGCGTATTTACCTCCAAATAACAATTTATTCAATTTATTCTTCTATTTTGCGATCCGCTCTTGTCATGTTCTGTTTACGTACATTTACCTTCCCTGAATCAAGCGCAGTCTCCAGAATCAGGTTTAAATCTAAACTGGGAATAACTTCAAAATAACCCTCAAAAGCCAACTTAGGTTAAAAATTTACAATAAGTCTAAAAACAGACTTTTTCGAAAAAACAACCATTTGGATTAAATATGAACGAGAAAAACAGCGCATGGGTGTGTCGTCAGTTAGATTTGAAGATATCAATTCGAGGAAACCAATCTGATCTGCGTGGGCAGCCAGATAAGACACCAGATAAGACACCAGATAAGACACCAGATAAGACACCTGATAAGACACCAGATAAGACACCTGATAAGACACCCTCTGTAATACGTCGTAACAGCAAATTAGCCATGTAAACATCTTTTTCCAAATTCTGATGACAAAAAAGTGGTAGCGAAGACCGTGTGACCACGCAATTCATCGGAAATAAAAATTATACTAAATTGTACATTTTTCAATAATTGTGATAATTGAAAGGTCTTTAAAAGTCTCCAAAGTGATGGTGAAAGCATTCTACCACAAAATAATAACAGAATAGAAAAAAATCAAAACGTCTTTTCAGTAATTTATATTTTTTTAACTAACAAAGGTTCGCTATATTAACAAAATAGAAAAAAAAATATTAGAAAATGAAACAACCTGGTTTGACGTTATTCATAGTTGAAACTGTAAAATATTAAAAGAAAGACGTCATCGAGGCGTTTTGGTTGAATGTCATCACAGAGATTTATAGTCTAGGCTTTGTTCCTCACGTATTATGGATTCAGCGGAGGGCATCTCTCTCATTGAATAAAAGCAGGAAACGTTTTAAAAGTATAGGTGCGATCAAATACAGTCAGGCGTCTGAGAACATTTTGGTTGGAAGACACATTTGAAGTTCGTAACTGTCACCGATTTATTAACGTTCGTACGATTGTGCTAACCATCCTGTCAATGCTTCCAGAATCAGCACATCGAAAGTGCCTTTTAATGAGGATTGTTTAAGATAGATGTTTTAATCAAGATATTTTTTTAACTTTTCTTACTCAAGATATTATTTTTCATCATTTTCCATCACTTGCCGATAGATAAGAACCCATATCGAGAGAAGAAGACACTAGAATTGGTTCTTTAATGCATAAAATCGACTTTTAACTCATTTAATTATGCTGAGAAAAACCGAAAAAAAAAAAAAGAGGCTTTTAAAGAACTGAGGTTCGAATCCTCGCCTTGTCTTATATATTTTTTTTAGTCCCGCCTTCGTGAAAAATGACTTAAAATTTCTTCAAATTGAAAGTTTTTGACTGATTTATGGTTGCAATGCGGATGTCATCAGCTAATGTACAAATTTGTACTACATTATAAATTCAAATGTAACTTAAAATCAGTTCTACTCTCAACTGAAGATGGTCGTTGAACGATCGAAACATGTCTTACAAATTTAGTTTAAAAAGTGTCGTTATTTTTATAAAGATTGCTGTGAGTCTGCTCCTTTCCAGAAATTCGTATATATTGGGGAAATTATTGATGCTCAGTGTCAACAACAGAAATTCGTAATTTAAGTTTTCCACCGCTTTGTTGAGGAGATAAAAGTGCTAAGAGCAAAAACGTGTCACAGCCAGGTGACACTGATATGATCTATAAATGACCCACGGCAACATAGAATGTATTTTCTTAAATCTTGATAAAAAACAAAATGAGTGTATTAATATTATGCAAAGCTTGTTGGAGTATAGCGATTGTTTATCAGGCGTTCGACCCAACACGAAAAGCTGTCAGACGTATGTCGTTTTCGTATTTTTGCTTTCTTTGGTACCTACACCCTCCAGGAAAAGATCCCCAAGCTGGCGTAATGAGACTGGTCTAATTTATGAGTGAAATGGGGTAAAATGTTCACGAAAATATTTAGGAAAATATTTCAAGCTTTTTTTGTATGCTGTAGATACCTTTTTTTTTAATGCGAAAAGACATATTTTTCTCTTTAGTAATTATTACGGAAATAGCAACTGAAGTTTCCTGATTTAAACAGGATATGACAGATGAATGAAATTGAAAGATGTTAATCAGAATTCGACAGTCAGATGAGCAGCTGAAAATTCCAGCGAACTTGACCAAAGATCATGCTACCGTCCAATTTCTGAATGTAGGGTTTCTGGTATTCTATTCTCATGATTATAAAAAGTCAGTAATGCAACCTTGTGGCACAAATTCCCCGATGAAATTACTGCACGTTACGCTCAATGATTTGTTGTACCAATGTATCTGTTGATTATTATGTTGTCGCCTGTGTGCAAGTTATTCCTTTCAAAGATCAAGAGAAGGTTTTTGGAATATATTATGTACATGGTACACATCGAAATGAGCATTCGACTGAAAATCGAGAGCAACAAGAAACCTTAAAGTGCCCCTGAGACGAAAATTGACCATTTTATTTTGGAATGTTGAATTGGGTCAAGTTAAGACCCTTTTTGCCATCGAAAACTCAAAACAAATCTTCGATGACCAACTTTTACCGCTTCAAAGTCGTCCAAAAATTGTCCGCCATTGCATCGGTGCTTTGAGAGGTTTGAAGTGAACTCTGTTTTGAGTTACACTTTGGCCTCTTGTTTTTTCTGTCTTAATCATGATGACTATTGTTGTGTTGCTTCGGTGAGGTTTAAAGCAGAGTTTGTTTCAACTCTTTTAGAGCCGTGACCTCATTGCGTTATATAGTATTTTTTGGCTTAGATGCATACATACATACATACGCATACATACATACATACGTTAGTTGACTACTCCCCATGGGGACTTTTCAGGGCCAATTCCCACCCATCCCATCCCAGGGGAGGACATCCACGACACAGTAATCTCGTGCGTGGGAAATTAACGTCTCCTATCCCTAACCCTGCAGGAGACGGGGCCTACGGTTTATTCGTCCTTATCCGAGAAGACTAGTATATCTATCCATTTCTTGATTATAGAAAGGTAGCAAATTCTCCTCACTTATTTTAAGACTATGAGTATCGGTCCGGCAGGGGCAGGGGCAGTCTGCAAGTAGCGTTCTGAAAATTTTCCAAGTAGCTCTGAAGGGCGCTAGAAGATTGAACCACGAGGGCAGTTTAGTTTGATATGAAACAGAAGTGGTTCTTTGTCTAGTCCGCGAAAGATGGTGCAACGGAGGCGCATTCGTCTTGCAAATAAATCTCGCAAAAGTTGGCCTGATTTTAGAATTCGTTTGTCACGGGTGTTGGGATGAATTTGAGACCCTTTGATAGCACGCTGACTTGGCTGTCAGATAGTTGATAGTTTGACAGGTTTTTAAAGAAATTTCATTTTCTCAGTTTTTTGGCTACAAGCTTACATTTTATAGTGTTTCTACGCTCTGTGTCCTAGGCTGTTTGTTCTGCTTTCGCTGATATTAAAGCCAGCTATTTTTAGAATCAGAGTACACAATTATATTTTTCATCTCTTTTGTCTAAAAGTGAGCTCTTTGAGGTCAGAAATCTCAATCCTCAACTCGGCTATTTTATCATTCTTATTTACAATGTTCACCGAGTACTTTCCTTTGTGTAAGGTATTCTGCCAGAGAGTTGTTAAAGGTGGATATTGATCAGCTCATATGTAAAGGTGACAAAACCCGTGGAGGTTCGTAGACTTCGCTTTCGTCGAGATTGCAGTGAGGACGGTGTTTCTTGTCCCTTCTCTTCTTGAGGCGCGGTGGCCTCATGGTTAGTGCGCTCGACTCCGAATCGAGTGGTCCGGGTTCGAGCCCCGGCCGGGACATTGTGTTGTGTTCTTGGGCAAGACACTTTACTCTCACAGTGCCTCTCTTCACCCAGGTGTATAAATGGGTACCGGCAATTGAATGGTGGGGGTAGCCCTGCGATGGACTGGCATCCTATCCAGGGGGGAGTAGAAATACTCCTTGTCGCTTCATGCTACAGAAACCGGAGTTAAGCACCGACCTAATGGGCCTCTAGGCTCGTAAACAGACTCTTCTTGAACGGTAGGCACTGAACCCGACAGAATTCTTCACCTAGATCCTTCAAAGTACACAGATCTCTCGAAACAGTCCTCCGAGAGGTCTTCAGAGTAGATCACAAATATTTCTGTAGGATTAAAGTTTACTCGGCGAGATCGCACAAATCGCATTCGTTTTTCCCGCTCTGATCTATTTGCAAGACTCGGATGCAGAGAAATACCTGCAGCATGGTCTGCACGATTACTTCAGCTTTGATTTACGCATCGATGCCTCGTTATTTTTTCTTTAGTCTTTGGAAGAATAAAGTAAAGCACTACGTTATGTTTGCTTGACATTTTGCCGTGTGAGATTTTCGCGTTGAGCCTCTGACGTCACTTCCTCTGAGTCCTGCGATGAACTTCCGGAACACGATCAAACAATGGCCGACGCGAAATCGGGAATTTAACGGCCCGAAAAAAGATATTTCTGGTGTTCGGTCTAAAATAAAATTTGGCAGAGTAGGTGAGGGAGACACACTGAACACGAAAATGGAAAAAAATGATATACGAAAATTTTGATCTTAGGGGCACTTTAAAGAGAAGAATGGTTTGGATGCTGATCATTGTTACCTCCACCTTTGCCCTATGCTGGCTTCCTGCCCATGTGGTTCACATAATATTTGTCATGCAAACATGGAATATTAAGGTAGCCCTTCAGCCGATTGTCATGTTTCTGTGCTTTTGGTTTGGTCACGCCAACAGCGCCATCAATCCATAGCTGCATATTTTTCTGAGCACCAAGATCAATACACCATTTAAAAGAATGGTTTGTGGAAAAACCCGCCAGTCGTCTCCAAGTCAAAGCGACTTAACATCAAATACTTTCTTACTCCCTGAACAAGAAACTGTCGAGGAAGAATCAAGAATATAATCTTTCCAATCATTTGTAAAATTTATTGCTAATTTGTAAAATTTATTGCTAACCCTGAGCTACTCGAATATGTTAAAATCCAGGGCTACCAGATGGAATATCGTAATCGTGAAAAAATGAAAGGTGGAGGCGTGGGCATGTATATCCGTGAGAATATAACATTTTTAAGGCAAAAAGATCTAAAAAACTTACACCCTGATCTGGAACATTTATGGATTGAGATACCGGGAAGAAATAGACATAGCAAGGTGCTTATAGGAGCCATGTATCGTTTAACTAGAGTTCTGAGTACACAAGAACGGTTAATCAACGTGGAAGATATGCTCGACCACATTTATAATAACTAGGATGGCCTGTTAATACTAACCGGTGACATGAACATTGATTTACTGAACCGAGATTTTGTTACCACAAGGCAGTATAATGAGCTACTCGAAGTTTTCCATTTGCAGCAAATGGTACAAGAGCCGACCAGAGTATCAAGGCATTCCAGCTGGTTGATAGATCACATTGTAACCAATTGTCCTAACAGGATCACGCACACTGGCATACTTCCTTGTTCGACTGTCGGTGACCATGACAGTCTCTTTGCCTGTGCCAATGTCAGGGTGGAACGTTTCAAGCTAAGATATACATTCATACCCTACGTGACAAACTTTGATGAACAGTCTTTCGTAGCTGATTTGGATCAGGCTCCCTTTTCATTAATTTATTTGTCTGATGACCCGGTCTTTCAACTAGATCTACTAAATTCTATACTTGTTGAGTATATTGATAGGCACGCTCCCCTACGTCGCGTTCGTTTTACGCGACCACCAGCCCCTTGGATGAAAACTGAGGAGATTCAGTTGCTTCAAGTCAATAGGGATAAGCTGAGGAAGGCTGCCCATCGGACAAACATTGCAACAGCCTGGGATGCATTTCGAAATGTGAGAAACGAATTGGAAAGAGCCCTTCGTGTTGCATGCGAATAGTTTGTGAAAAAAGCCTTTTCGTCAAAAAAGCCTAAAGAAATCTGAAACGTCATTCATCGGGTACTAAAACCAAGTCAAAAACCAATTAGATTTGACCCTGACTCTCTAAATAAATTCATTGTGGGAACTGCAGAAAGAACTCTCGCAGGAAATAATCCACCAATCCCTTTTGAAGATTTGCTTGGAGTTATAAAGAACTTACCACCTCATGAGGATGACAGATTAACTTTTAACCTTCGTCCCGTCACCTACCATGAAGTTTTCCAAGCCTTAAAGACGCTCCGTGCACACTCTTCTACCGGACCAGACCTAATTCCAGCCCGATTCATAAAGCTAGCAGCGAAAGCAATAGCCAGTCCGCTTACTAATATCATTAACAATTCAATTTCGAAGCAAATATTTCCCAGTATATGGAAAGTGGGTCGCGTAAGTCCAATTCCCAAGATAGATAATCCGGCAACGGATGAAAGCCATTTCAGACCAGTTTCTATACTTCTGGTCTTGTCAAAAGTCGTTGAAAAACTTGTTTCTCAACAAATAGTTGACTACATTGAAGTTAATCAATTCTTGAAGCAAACGATCTCTGGATTCGGTAAAGGCCATTCAACCACCATTGTCTTACTGCGCATTAGAGAATCAGGGCCATGAAAAAAGGCGAACTTACCTTAATGGTGTTGGCCGAGTACTCCAAAGCATTTTACACCGTGTCGTATTCTGCTATGATACAAAAGATGTGCAGAATGGGTTTCTCAAAACCCTTTTTGTCTTGGATGACAAACTACCTCTGCGACTATTGTCACTCCGTCTTTTCACCTCTGCCGCGATAATATCTGAAGCGCCTTCAAAAAATTGAGTTTGCCGCCGTAAGTTTTGTTTATGGCAGATATGTTAATAACATTGGAGAAACTTTAAAGCTAAATTGGCTTCCTGCGGAAGAAAGAAGGGATTTTAATTTGCTGAAGTTGATCTTTAGAGCGCTTTATTTTAAACAGTGGCCAATATATCTGAACTTACAGCGAGTCCCTATACGCAGAAAGCTGCACTCGTTAGACTGTATTAGACCACAGGTTCCTTTAGAAAAGAGGACCTTTCAAGACACCTCCGCCGTTTTATATTTAATAATCTACCAAAGGAATTGAAAACCTGTGATGACTTGCATATTTTTACATCGCGTTTATTTAAATACTTAAAAACCGGGCGAAGGCACGCCTTTAGTAATTGTAAGTTAGTTTAAGTTTTAAGTGTATACAGACTGGAATGTTTAGCTACTTTAAATTTATGATTGTAAATATTAAATAGGTTTTAGTTGATCCTATAATGTATTTAGTTAGTGACAGATGAAGAGCCACTCTGTGGAAACACTGTCAATAAACTTTACTTTACTACTTACTTACTTTACTTTACTTTACATTTGATGACTACAAGAAGACGAAATCATGGCACTAGCGTCAGTATCTAAACAACTGTGTGTACCTACCCCTCTCCTCCCCTGACAAAGCATTAACTAAGTTGACTATTGTTTAGTTAGGGGAGGAGTAGGTGCGCAATGGCTTAGATAATGAAATTGATCTAAACTTTAGTAACACTGATCAGACCAACAAGATAAATATTAAGAACATATTTGTGTGATAAATTTTACTATGGAAGAGGAGGATTCCAAAATGCTAGTAATATTAAGTAAATACATATTTTTCATGATGAATTTTTAAATAGGAGAGGAGCATTTCGAAGACATCATGAACAGGTCCTCCCGCTGTGTGAAATTATGGCTATATTAGGTAAATACATTTTTGCATGATAAATTTTAAGATGGGAGAGGAGCATGTTGAAGACTTCCGAAACAGGTTATCTACCTTCTGTGCGAAATGCTGGTAATGTTTTTTTTTGAGGTAAATGCATATTTCGTATGATGAATTTTAAGATGGGAGAGGAGTATTTCGAAGAAATTTGGAACAGGTTATCTACCTGCCGCGCGAAATGCTGGTAATTTTATGTGTTAATGACTCTCTATTGGGCTTTTTCCATTTTTCTCGCGTTTTTTCTTGTTTCTATGACAGGGATTGACTGATAAGAAATTACGATGACGTAAATGATCATGAAAGCCACCAGACAATGATAACATGCGAGAGACTCACACATGAAATAAATTATGTCCGGACCGGCTGAGAAGTTAATATGTCATCGTGACGGAGAATTTTATCTAATTTTTGTTTTTAACTATCTAGTACATCCCTCGATTTTCATTGGCTTAACTCACTGATTTCACCTGCTCAAATATGAGTTGCTTGTATTCGGAGAGACAACAAATAAAACTTGTTAACCAATCAGAGCCCCGCGTTTTGTCATCATGACAAACTACTATCCAAATTTGAAACACTAGGTCGTATTTAGTTGTAAAGTGATTTCAATTAAAATTTATTTTTAAACTCTGTATGGCGAAAAAACTTATTCAGCGCTTTAAAGATGACATGAAAAAGAGTTTGGAGATTAGTCATCGTAGAAAGTCGATAATCTTTGTATTCATCTGACAAATGTAATCCCATCGCATATGCGTCATTGAGGGGGCTACACGATACGTCCAACTGGAATACACAGTTTCTTCTTAGACCACTGATTTGATTATCTAAATGCAAGTTGTTTGACCTGTCAACTTCTTGTCAGTTTAAAAGCTGATAGGTGCCGGAATAAGGCAAAAAGTACAGTTCGTATGTAATGTTAAGTATTTGCCGGGAACATAAAGAAGCTCAAAGTTTTGCAAAATCTACTTTTGTTGCACGTCTCCCAGTTGATAACTGATTCATGACAGGGAGGAAAATGAGCGCACTGTAGGTACCTCCCGTTGTCCCATAGAAAGCCTTAGAAAAGTTTTCTAAGGCTTTGTATGGGACAACGGGAGGTGCTAACTGTGCACGCATTTCCGTCCTGTCATGACGTCAGGAAAAAATTCCATCATTTCCTTTCCCGAAATCAACCACGAACTCTCCTGGTTAAGAGGCAAGGAGGCTTCTTCCAACCTATAAGTTTAGATTTGAGGAAAATTAGGACCAGGAAAATTAGGACCAGGGCTCTACTAGTTATTTATTTATTTATTTATTTCAAGATTAGTACATATAGAATATATATAGGTGTTAGAACAAAAGGATATAGTATCCCCCACAAGGTTCAATCACCTTACCCAACCCCACAAACCTAAAAAAACAAAACATATATATGATTAGATAAAAGCATCTTAACAAGAACATACATTTCTTATATTCACTCTACTGCATTTTGGAGAAATAATCTTGTATGAGCGAGTATCATCCCCACCAAAAGCATAATGCAGAAGTTACCGTTACCGTTACCGTTATGGTTACCGTTATGTTTAGATCGAGATTTGGTGCGCCATGATGTATAGTACCTTTACCCACATATAAAAATTTGGTCATTATGAACCAGAACTGTCATGGTCTCCATTTGAGGCAGCAAAATTTTCAATTTGTCAGACGCGTTCACCCTGACAGTTTGCGGAAGATATGCTCCAATGTTTAACAATCATTGTCAATATGTGTTTTGGCATTTCAATTAGCAAAGTATTTATTTAGTTTGGGTATCCTTATCTCATGTGATAACATACTGCTTTACACCAGAGGAGCGCTATCCATCTCAATTGCAAGTTTCAGGAGGATGTTTCATTTTCATTTTTTATAAAGAAGGAACCTTTCATTGTTCTATTTTTGTGATCTGCACTTGTCATGTTCTGTTTACGTACATACATACATACATATGTAGATACATAAGTTAGTTGACCACTCTTCATGGGGCTTTTCAGGGCCAATCTTACAACATTGTGCGAGGGACTTCACCAGACTGCTTTTAGCAGTTTAAAATGAATAAACGCAACTAACAGATGCCCCCAATTTCCAGAAGGCCAGACCACATCACAGTAATCTCGAGAGTGGGCTCTTTAACGTCCCCTGCCTAACCAAATTAACTAATTAATAAATGCAAGAAACGGGACCTACGGTTTATTCGTCCTTATCCGAGAAGACTAGAATGTCTATCCATTTCTTGATATTGTAGAAAGGTAGCGCATTCTCCTCAGTTATTTTAAGACCTTGAGTGTTGGTCCGGCCGGGGCTCGAACTCTCGACCTACCGCGCAACAGCACAACGCTCTAACCAATTGACCTAACTGGGAGGCGGTATATTTACCTTTCCTGAATCAAGTGCAGTCTCCAGAATCACGTTTGAATCTAAACTGAAAATGACATGCTGAATCAAAATCGTAAAATAACCCTCGAAAGTCACCTTAGGTTAAAAATTTAGAATATGTCTTCAGGAAAAACAACCATCAGGAATAAATAGGAATGTGAATAACAGGGAATCCTGAACAGAAGCATTTTTTGAATAATTAGTATTTTTTTTAACTATCCATGCAATCTTAAGAAAATAAGAACAATCATTCGAAAATAAAACAACTTTGATAGACGTATTTCATAACTGAAACTGTGAAATGTTGAAAAACAGACGTCATCAAGGTTTATTTGTTGAACGTCAACACAGCGAAAGTCTATTCTTGGTTTCTCGTGCTTCGTGCATTCACTGGAGGGCATCGCTCTTTGAATTGAAGAAGGAAACGTTTAAAAAGTGTGAGCGGGATCAAATACGGGTTTGTGAGAACATTTTGGTTGGGAGACACATTTGAAGTTCGTAATTGTCACCCATTTATGTAGGTTCGTAGGGGCATGATAACCATCCTGTCAATGCTTCCAGAATCAGCATATCGAAAGTGCCTTTTACTGGGGATTGTTTACCATAGAAGATGTTTTAATCAAGATATATTTTTAACTTTTCTTACTCAACATATTACTTTTCTGCATTTTCCATCACTTGCCGATAGAAAACAAACCGGGTTTTGAGAGAGTAATACAATAGGATTGGCCCTCTAATGCATGAGATGGACTTTTCATTCATTTGATTCTGCTAAGAATAAAAAAAAGAGGCTGTTAAAGAACCGAGGTTCGAATCCTCACCTGGCCTAATATATTTTCTTGGTCCTGCCTTCGTGAAAAAGGAATTAAGATTTCTCCCAATGGATCGTTTTTAACTGATTTATGGTTGCAATGCGAATGTCATCAGCTAATTACAAATTTGGACCATCAGACGGTACAATTTATATACCTTGGGATCGATCTCACATAGATTACAGAACAATTTGTAAATTTTTAATTTTTTTAAATTTTCTAAATATAGACTAGTGAGCAGCATTTCTGCGAACAGTAGTTTTAAAATTGTATTTATTTTCCGACGCGTTTCGTCTAACTGTCGTAGACTTCTTCAGGAAGTTTTAAAAGTATAACTAAACGCCTGTATTTACTCAAAGAAATTTAAGTAATAATCAGTGGTGACAAGGTAATCCTGGCCCTGGAGCTCAAAGGGATCAACGGCAAGGACCTGCCACGGTCTTGATGGTACTGGGTGTGAGATCATGGGCTCCCTCATCTGCCCTTGGTGGTATGAAATGTAGACTTGGCAGTGGGAGACATGTTCTTCAATCTCTTTGTACACACCAGGCCAGTAGAACGTTTCCCGTGCCCGTCTCAGGCATGCTTGTATTCCCAGATGACTGGAGTGTAGCTTTCTTTTGAGTTCAGCTCTCATTTGAAACGGTATGACAACACGGTCTCCTGTGAAAATAACTCCATTTTGGAGAGCAAGTGCTTCTTTGAATGGAAAGTAGTCTTGAACTTCAAGTGGAAGATAGAGCTTACTTTCTGGCAAGCCTTGTTTGATGACGCAAGCGAGGGTCTTGAAGATAGCGTCTTCTTGAGTAACGTTTTGGATTTGGCGAAGAGTTTCATCTTTGACTGGAAGATACTGTAGCATGTTCACTTGCTCTGCTTCTATCTCTGTTGGAAACCTAGAATCTGAGACTGTCATTACATCTTCCTGATCCTCAGTAGCTTCCTTAGGCGTCAGATGCGCGCGACTCAGAGGATCAGCTATAAGAAGGGAGGTTCCCTTTTTGTAGGAGACTTCAAACTCATGGCGTTGGAGTCTAAGGAGCATTCGGTGTAGCCTTTAGGGTGCGTTCAGGAGGCTTTTCTTGAAGATTGCCTCCAAGGGCTTGTGATCAGATTCGACCAGCACTTTCCTTCCATTCAGGTAGGTTTCAAACTTCTCCATTCCGAATACTATGGCCAGTAGCTCTTTTTTGATTTGCGCATACTGGACCTCTGGGGGTCAGAGACCTGGATGCATATGCGACTGGATGTCCGTCTTGCATTAGACATGCTCCCAGGCCATGCATGGAGGCATCACATTGTAGTGTGGGTGTGGCACTTGGGTCAAAGTATTTTAGGACTGAAGTCGTAGAAAGGATCTTCTTTGTCTCATCCAGGGCTGCACCATGAACCTGCTCATCCCATTGGAACTCGCTGTCGTTTTTGGTGAGCTCGCGTAGAGGAGTCATGACCTCTGAAAGTCTCGGAGCAAACTTTTGCAGGTAGTTAGTCATCCCTAAGAAACGTTGGATGCTCTGTTTGTCGGTCGGTGCTGGCATCTCTTTGATTGCCTTGACTTTTTCAGGGTCAGGTTGCAGCCCCTCTGCAGAGAGCATGTGGCCCATGTAGGCCACTCCCTTAAGCCCAAGCTGCAGTTTTCCCCTGTTTAGCTTCACACCTTTTTCTCGGCATCGTTGGAGGAGAGCAATTAATAAGTTTGTCGTCGTGGTCTTTTACTGCTTCATCATCGATAGCTCCACATCCCCCAGATACGAGGATGTCATCAGCGATCGCCTTGCATCCATTTAGCCTTGCTAATGCCTGATCCAGTCTTCGCTGGAATTCTTCAGGGGTCGGTGAGATCCCAAATGGCATTCAAAGCCATCTGTGTCTTCCCCACGGAGTGCCAAATGTGGTTGCGTAACTACTTTCCTCGTCTAAGGACACATGCCAAAACCCATTTTTAGCGTCTAACACAGTAAAGCATCTTGCGTTTGAGAGCTCAGGAAGGACATCCTAGATTGTCGGCAGAGGGTAGTGATTCCGTTTGAGTGCTCGGTTAAGTGGTTTGGGATCCACATAGAGTCGAACATTGCCATTCTTCTTCAGGGTGACGACAGTTGCTGATATCCAAGAGGTAGGGACATTTACTGGCGTAATGATATTAAGGCCTTCCAAGCGATTTATTTCCTCTTTTAGCTTTTCTTTAAGGGCGATCGGTACCTTTCTTGTTGGGAGTTGGACTCGTGGTACGTTCGGGTCAATTTCCAGGTGGAGGTCACCTTCTAACTGTCCTTCTCCTCTGGATACATCGGCGTATTCTTCGAGAATAGATTCCGTCGTAAGTGGTGTTTTGCTCTGCGATGGTTCTTCCGCTTGAAGAGCCATGATGTTTTGTCGGACCACAGATATGAGTTACATTTGCTCACTGGCTCGTAAACCAAGCCGTGGCTTCCCTTTCCCCGTTATAACTACGAATTTCACGCTGTATTTTTTTCCATCTCTGGGGTTCACAACTTGAACACGTTTCTTGCCAATTGGCTTTCCCACTGTTTTGTTGTACATAACAAGAGTTACTTCTGTATTGTCCAGCAGGGGTAGACTGTCTTCACCATATACTTCTTTGAAGGATTCTTGGGGTAAGATGTCCACTGTGGCACCAGTATCCAGTTGGAATGGGACTCGGTGACCATTTAACAGCATTACCGCAAGCAGTTTGTCTTCATGATTAGGCTTTTTCACAGCACAGACTTGTTTCTTGACGTCGACTCAAGTAACATATTCATCCAAGTCAGAATCTTCCACTGCATGCACTGGCCTGCACATGTCTCGGTGTGGGGCGTTTAGAAGACGTGGCCAAAGCGGGTTGAGACAGTTTGGTTTTGCAGGCCACCGCAAAGTGGTTTTGAATTCCACATTTAGAGCAAGTCTTATCCCATGCAGGACATTTAAGCTTGTTCCAGACATGAGTTTTGGAGCAGAACTTGCAGGGGATTTCTCTCTCTCCTGTGGGGGGTAGAGGTGTCTTCTCGTTGGCCTGACTAATGGCGCTGACTTCCTCCTGATGAATTTCTTTTAGTTGTTGGCTTGCGGTCTCATATGATCTACAGGTGTCAATGCATTCTTTCAGTGTGAGTTTGGAGGCTTGTAGAAGCTTTTTGCGTGCTTGATAGTCTCTTACTCCAATGACAATTCTGTCTCTAATTAGACTGTTTTCTAAAACTCCGAAGTTACGTGTCCTAGCCAACGTGCGCAATGCCGTGACGTAAGCATCCAGAGATTCGTTAGGCTCCTAATCCCTTTTTTTAAATCGATATCTCTCGTCATAGTTAGTAGAGGGGACTAACTCTCCGATGCAATAATACTGTAGCTTTTAGAGAACAACATCAGTGTCCTTCTTATCAGCTTCATCTGCAAATTCTAAGCCTTCGTACACATCTAGAGTATCTGAGCCAATACAGGTTAGCAGTGTGGCAGTCCTCAGATATTTGTTTGCAATAGGGTTTTCAGGATCTTTTAAACGTGCAGCAGTTTCATAGTTACTCCAGGCACGGGAGAGTTTCTTCCAGTTCGTCGCCAAATCCCCTGAAAGCTCCAATTTTGAGGGTAATGGGATGTTTATTGAGATTTGTACCAGATTTGGTTGTACGACGGCTTCTTTTGCTTGTACAGAAGCGCCGCTACTCTCGGTCGTACTTAGTATTTTGAAGTTAGTTAGATTTCTTCAGCTGGGATTTCCTTTCGAAGACACAAGACAATTCCACTTACCGTTGCCTTTCGCTATTCTTTGTGACGAAGTTGTCGGGTGGCTATTTCGGAATACAGTAGAGACCGGAGACTATCCTTTAGAATTTGATAACAGTTCAGAGTTGTTCGACCACGTGCGTGCGAGTATATTTCTCTGAAGAACGTTTACCAGTGCACTGAGCGGTAATCCCTATATGGCAACGGATTTAGGAATCAGGATCCCACTCCTGACACCATGTAACGTGTTTACTAAGACAGACAGTGAAACACCAGAGATTCTAAAAACAACATGTAATCTTGTGAGCCAAGTGCACATCAAGCGAAGCGGACGAATACATCCGGGAACTCAGATGTAAGGTAAACTGTATAAATTTACTCAACATACATAAATTAACATCGTTACAGATTCCAGGACTGAAAACGAAACGTTTTCGTTTTTCGGAAGCAAATACCTTTTTTAAGGAAAAAACTGCACAGCAATTGTGTACTTTTTAAAGGCTACTTGCATGCAAAAGAGCAGCGATTTTTATTTTTTTAACTTTGCCATGCAATGTTTGATTTTTGCACGGATTTGCTCTTAAATGCTGAGTTGTAACGCTTGTTTAAAAGGGACAACGAAAAGCATAGGAGCTTACTGAATGGTAAGTTTGTCATCAAATTAATAAAAAATGTGCTGTTGTGCTTACTGTCGTTTGATTATGAAGCTAACGAGGAGGTCACAATGAAGGGAAATGATAACGCTGTTTCAAAGTGTTCCTGCAATCAGTAAGGCCAATTGTGCTGGAGTTACGTTGCTATATTTCTGTTTTACGTGCAAGCTCCCAAGTTCGCTAAGCGTAAGTAAAGTTTTCATCAAACAGGGATGGTCGATACACGAAATTTACGACCGTAGCAACACAGTTAGAGCTAGTTGTTCCAAGGAAGTGTAACTCAGGCTGCAAACTCTTAAAACTTATGAGTATTTAGATGAAGTTGAAGTAGATTTAATGTTTCTCGGTTTTAGCTATGGGTCTTAATGTCATCCTTCTTAAAAGAAGAGGTTCGTTGATGGGAAAGTTTTGTTAAAATCAGTAACGGACTCTATAACTTTTTTATGGTGAAGTTATTTCACATCAAAATTTCTGAGTTTGTAAGTTAAATGATAAACATAAGGGAAATATGTTCCAGTCTCCAGAGGCAGGTTTTTTTTTTACCTAAAATGTTGGTTTGCGAGAAAAAAAAATGCGCCTTTTGATTATTTTAGACACATACCTTATTTCCTTAAAAATAATTTCTCTAACGAATTTTTTTGTCTGAATTATCAGGAAGGGAATTTATGAAATCATCAACCCATTTGTAGTATAAAATTTTACATAAAACACAGTTGCAAGCATCCTTGCATCCAGATTTACATTGTGTATTATTATTACAAGTATTGGTTACTTCTATTTAATACAAATAGAATTGTTTGTGATTGGTTAAGACAGTGCATTAGTTATCTCTATTGAGGTCTGACAATGACTTACAGCTGCCTTACGTTTGTTTGGAAAATGCTGCTACGACGTTTCAATAAAGTCACAAGGAAAGTATTTGAAAAAAAAAAACAAAAAAACAAAAAAACAATAATCATTTTCCCTATTCACTATTTTTCCAACTTTTTCCCCAATTTTCATATTTATTAAAAGTAAAATCGTTTGGTTGGTCTTCCTGTTCCTGAGGCCATGAGAAAAATAAATACTGGGATGTTAATTTAAATGCAGAGAACCTGCAATACAAAATCTAAAAATTCGAGGAACAGAATTAGCTCCTTTTTTGAATTAAGCTTCAGTTTTCTTTAGTAGAGGAAATATTTTATATATTATTAGTATTATTCAAGTTTGTGACTCACAATGACCAGATAAATTAAAAAAAAAAACCTGTTTTACTTGTTCATACGGGCTGTTTAAAAAATTGGAAACTTTGTCGCATTAATTACCATTTAGAACACCTCCAGATATAAAGTTTGTACAACCAATCAACTCAAAACGTAACTTTCTTTTAAAAGATGTGTTATCTTTTAGGTTTTTTTAAATTTAACATCGCGTGTGAATGTGTGTATAAGTGTGCTACCTTTCCGCAGTAATAAGATCAACAGCCATGACTAACCTAAAGCACCATCGCTACCACTAGCTGGAAACATTAATTACCATTTAGAACGACTCCAGATATATTATTTCTTCTAAACAACCAATCAACCCAAACCTAAACTATCTTTTCAAAAGTTGTGCTGGTTATAGTTTTGCCATCCTACCATGCGATTCTTGCTGAACATCACGTGTGTGTGCGTACATAAAAGCGCTACCTTTCCGTAGTAATAAAATCAACAGTCATGAGTAATCTAAAGCGCCATCGCTACCACTAGTTGGAAACATTAGTTACCATTTAGAACACCTCCAGATGTATTACTTTTTTAAGTAGAACCAAACAACTCAGACCTAAAATTTCTTTCTAAAAGTTGTGCAAGTTACAGTTGTGCCATCGTTACGCGTTTGTGCGTGTAAAAATGCGTTACCTTCCCACAGTAATAAGATCAACAGTAATGAGTAACCTAAAGCGCCATCGCTACCGTGTTTATGGCCGGTATCTTTCTTGTGGTATAAAGTTTCGTATGTCATATTTGAGCGATATGTTAGAATCTATCCCACTGCAAGATGCAATAAGCCAGGTGTTACAGCGAAAAACGCCACGTCTATATTTGACAACACACATTTCAATCAATTAAACAATCAATCAACTTTATTTAACGAGGGTAACACGGGAGAGTGCTTCAACTGAGTAACTAGTGGCCCTAAAACTAAATTTATAAAAAAATTTAAGTAACAAAATACACGTCGTAAAGAAAAGGAAGTATAAGTGTAATTATAACTGCACCGCTCGCTGTAAGCCCAACTGAACTACCTACAGGTTTCGTCGGTTGAAATTTCACTATTCTTAACACATTATATAGAGCTGAGTGTTGTGCTTCGTAATTTTCCTTGATTGTTAGAGCGGAAGACGTATAAGCGTTCTGTACGTGGTTTAAACACGTAAGCGGTCTTTTTATTTTTTGGAAGTGTAAAAGCATAAAGCCCTGAAAGTATTGAATTCCTGTCCAGCCGCAAGGTGATTTTCGTGTGAGACAAAGTTATTTGAAAGATGAATCTCCTTGACTGAAATGGTTAATGGACTGATCAGGCTTCAACACGTTTACATCCGTAAGAAATCAGGCTAATTCTCAAAACCTTGGTCTAAAGCATCAAGCCTGTCTATCAGACTTTTCTTCAAACTCCTTGAGGTAAATGGTAATGTGTCATACCTTAGATCACCCTTAAAACAACTCTTGTATCAGTGTTCTTAAAGTGTATTTCTATTCTTCCTTTCTCATAATTTAGAACTGGGAAGTCCCAAATCAATAGGCTGGCAGTAGTTTTCATTTCAGTCAATTAAAGGTATATTACAATGCTTAGATGAGGCATTCAAAATTTCTCAATTTATGTTTTATTTTCTTAATATCTTTGATCTTCACACGAAAAGAACAATTAATAACGTAATGTGAGAGAATGAAGGAATCAGAATGAAACTTGAAAAAATATTTTTGTAGAGTCTTCGTTTATCAGCGGGATAGCTCCTCTCAGAAAATATGCAGGATTTTGCATTACGAAAAGGGTGACCACTGACTTCGTTAAGACACTATCCATGAAGACCAGTGTTTACATCCAGAATGGGAGTGGTGAAGGTCAACAGAATTACGAAATAAAATCGGAGTGTTTTTAACTTAAACCTAAACATCAACCTGGAGCTAGGGCATGACCTGCAATTTAATTCTTAGATTCATTGCTAATTATCTATCATGAGAACCCACATTTACCTGTTTCCCGAAACTTCGTTGACATCTCAAAAGATCGTTGCTCTAATTAGAGTAAAATCAACTCAAATAAATATAAATTTTTTTTTTTATTTTTCGTGGGAGTTCGTAATCGATTCCTTTCTCTCCATCCCTGTTTGTTTGTTTCGAATTAAATTAAAGGATCACGAAAGTTCCGTTTGCACATAATTCATAAAAATAAAAATTCTCTCATTCCATTAGGGTTTAATAACAGACGAAGCAAAAAGGATGACATCAGTTCTTGAAGAGTTCGAAGGGATCATCCTCACAGTCCTTTACGCCATCACGATGCTCGTAGCATTTGCAGGGAATGGTTTCCTCATCTACATCGTGTGGAAGAAACCTGAAGTAAGATCACTGACAAGCTTCATGTTCGTCAACATGGCCATTGCCGATTTGCTAGTGGCATTGATTGTGATGCCTTGGTCGATTGCCCAAGTACATACTGACGGCTTGTGGATGATACCAGGAGTACTTGGAGAAGTCATGTGCAAAGGTGTGGTATACATTGCCTATGCCACATTAACAGCGTCCATCCTCTGCCTGACAGTCATGGCAGTCGATAGGTACTATGCCATTGTTCATCCCCTCCGCCGCTATCTTTGGTTTCGGAAACCTAAGCTAACTGTTCCGTTTATTTGGATCTTTTCACTGGCTTCAATGTCCATTTTTCCAGCTATTCAAAGCGTGGAAGACCACAATTCCCAATGCATGCTATCTGTTTATGTTTTGGGTGATCCACATAGGGCTATCCGAGGCCTATTCCTCTACCTTGGGGTGTTGAACTATTTGATTCCTTTGAGTGTTATTTCTTTTCTGTACACTATAACTGCAAAGAGGTTATGGTTCCATGCCGCACCTGGAAATCAGCATTTAACAGGGAATCGAGAGCAGCACGAAACATCCAAGAGAAGAGTGGTTCGAATGCTCATCATTGTAACCTGCGCGTTTTCCTTCTGCTGGCTTCCTGCACAAGTGGTTCACATGATATTTGTCATGCAAGCATGGAAAGTTGAGGTTGAGCTTCAGCCGATTGTCCCGTTTGTGTGTCTTTGGTTTGGTCACGCCAACAGCGCCATCAACCCATGGCTGTACATTTCCCTGAGCACCAAGATCAATACGGCATTTGTAAGAATGGTGACTAGAAAAAGGAGCCAGTCACCTCCGAGTCTTAGCGTCCAAACATCACATGTCGTTTTACAATCGGAAGATGGAGCTGTCCGGGAAGAATCAAGACTGTAGTCTAAATCATTTAGTCATTACTAACTCCATTACCTTAAGATAAAGAAAAAAAAATCATATAAGTTTTAACTCTGTAGGATCAATGTAATTAAAAGGAAAATCGAAAAGGTGATAGAAGCAGAAACTACGTGTAGCAGGATGTCAGAAGGTGAATAACATAGTTGAGATGTTGATGAGACCTCGCAAACGGTAATAATTAAAAGCAAACTAGCTGGCTTCTCCGAACGATCCAACCATGGCCATTTTCATGCACTGACGAGAGCACTTAAGAAAACAAGATATGTTGAGGGCAGGGCCGCATGTAAGAAAGAAAAAACTTGCATTGAGAAAATTACAGCTGAATACCTGGTGGGACGAAATCTAACAGTACTCTTCCGTCTTGGTCTGCATAAAGGAGGCGAATGGTGTTGGGTGAGATACTGAGTAAAAAAAACCTAGACAATCGAGCTACTTATACGAGGGATTTGATCCCATTAACTTGTCAATTTAACAAGAATTTATAGATAGCACAAAGGCAAAAGAAATATCATAACAAGGGTTCCCTTATCAGCTAGTACTTGCTAGCAGACTTACAACAAGTGGCGAAGGAAGGATTTTTCAAAAACGATCATTGCAAAATTTGTTTCCAGGGGACCGTTCCTCGAAAGTCCTTCCTACCAAAAGTTGAAGAATAAAGAAGCAGGCTCTGACCTTATGACCGGTCCATTTTGTTTCTTTAGCTGCCAGCTTTATTGTATAATTCCCAAAACGTTTGAAACTCCCATCTTAAGTGAAACCAGAACAGCTTTACGGACCTGTTATGTTAGCGGGACCTTCGAGAAACAGGGCCCGGAGTTGATTTAGATTGTAAGTTTAGGTATAAGAGAAAGCTGAGTATCCTTGTTTTGGATTCCTGTAAATGATAGTTTTTCTTCAGTGCTTCTGGTAGCGCTAGTCAGGTGTATTCGCATGCGTTGTATTTTCGTAATCATAATTTTTCTCTTTATTTCAGTATAACCGGCTTCATAAAAGGCCTCGGATAGTCTAACTTTGTTAAATTGGAAATAAAGTAAAAATAAATGATAACAAGGATAACGTCTTCTGATGATAATTCTATCAATGTTTTTCTTTCTGTGGGAAGCCGATAGGATATCCTAGGATGTTTCTTGTCCTTTTAGCTTTAGTGGACGGGCATGACAGAAACGTTTTGTTAGAAAAACCGTAGTAACTCAGAAGATGTGGCCATATTATGCCATTAATTGGTCTTCGACATTCAATATGGCTTTCATGTATCCAAACTGGGAGGGAGAAAGAACTGCAGGCAAACCAAACAACTATTCGACTAAAAAAAGAATTTTTTTGAATAGCTATAGCTTTATTCGATTATATTTCCATCAAGATCCTATGCGATAGACATGTGAAATGTCAATGGAGGAAGAGGGGTTTACGGAGATCTTTTCTCAACTAAACTTTTGTTCTTGTTCAGTCTTCTTTTTTATGTGCTAAAAGTCCACAAGAAAACTTTGTCTTCGTGAGGGTCTGAGCCAACAAACCATCTTTTCATCGTCGAACGATTCAGATCTCGACCAAGCCTTTTGAAGGGTACTTCTAGATAATTATTTCCAAAGTTATTCGTGTCAAACGAAACGAGTCAGGTTACCGATCGCGCGCGAAAGGCAGTAAACCTGGCTTTTTTTACTTTGTATTACTGCGACATCATTTTATTAGAAAATTTTGAAATAAGACGGTACTGTTTCTATCATTAATCTTTTACAAAGAGTCGTGGTTAATAAGATTTATTCTCAAAGCGTCCGCATAAAAGCGAGATTCCCAATTCTGGTCAGTCCACCTGCTTTGAGACCTTACTAATAAGGTCCTTTACCATTAGTCGTGCTAATTAAGACACTTATGTAAGTGTACTGAGTGGCACTTTGAAAATATGTAAGACTCAATAACCAAGCAACAACGTATCGCTCATATCCATAGACGTTTACGTTCTCAATGATTCTAAAAACTGTTTTTGCTGTTTTTACTGAGGAAAAAGAAAACAACAACAATATCACTTCAATTGTTTTTATCTGTAGACAGAATAAGACAATCGAAAGAACAAATAGATGAGAGAAACTTTTGTTATGTGATTTCTTTGCTGGAAGAGGAAATTCTAATCAATGTTCTGGCCCTTCTGTATTCCTGCTTGTTAATGGACATAATTGCATTTTGTTTTTTGGGTGCAATATTACTTGGGATACTAAATTACCCCACACAATGTAGTTCCGTCAATGACTGACAGCTGTTCAACTCGATAAAATCACCAGGAAATAAAATGACATATCAGATAATTTTTTTGCCTCCACTAAAAGCTAATTGTTCTTTCATGGTTTCCCAATAATATATTTTTTTATCAGCGTCAAAACTTAAATTTTGAAGTCAAAGTTACGTCAAAAACACCTCAATAAAAGCTTTATTTATTGCCCGACCGCGTTCGAAGAGCGCTTGCTTTAAACTGGTACTCAGACCCTATTACCGTTTTGTCATCCGTAATTTTGTATTGTTATGTGAATCAGTCCCAGGCTCCCGTTCCCGTTCTTGGTTTTAGTGACATCCGTGCACGAACTTAGGCGCCTGAAATGTTTAAAAAATAAGCGTAGCCACACAGAGTTACTATCAATTCCACATGCATCTGAAAAGTATTTGAAAAGCATGGCCTGGGTCGAACACGGTTGAAACTCGGTCGAGTTTCCTTTTCATCCCGGTCGCAAATTTCCGCATCCTCAGTCCCTCAGAATGTGGTCTCACTCTTAAAAGGGAAACTAGATTTGTTTTATGAACAGCTGCCAACAGATAGCAGAACTTTGTTTACGATTTTACTGGAATTCGAGAAGAAGGTACGAATCGTTTTGGGCAAGGTTTAGGCATAACTCCGAATTTATTATGCATTCAGAACCTGGGTAGAACAAAACAACAGAAGAACAATAGATTGTCCTTAGGACTACGACTTGTTTCAGAATAGTATGTGTTTATAAGGAAATCTGTCCTCACGTTGTAACATTATTCAGCTAAACTACAGAATAGAGGGCAACTTTTATCTATCCACTATACGGGCTTCTAAGTATACAGAGCTAAAACTTAGCGCGCATATAGAGTATTCCTAGAGTGCGTATGTTCGTTAATCCTCGTTCTTTTATCCTCTGCCGAGCCAAAACGAGCCGAATGAGTCTCAAGATATATGCTGGACCACTGACGAGTCGACAACTTTAGAAGTTTACGGAAACCACCGTATATCGGATAATCAACGGTTTATTGATATAACTATTCGATCTGAAATCAACAAATTTCACAACAGTTATTTGTGGTATTCACCTACGTTGAGATCCCTAACAAATAAATAGAGAGTTACCGTAGAAAACTCAAACCAAACCTACTTCTGTGGCGGGTTTCCATAAACTATGAACTACTGAGCTGAAACTGCGGCTTGAATTACCGAGCTCGGTGAACTTAAACTCCTTTATCTGGTAAGCGGCTGATTCACATTTTTCCTAAACGTGCTATGACTAGACAGGAAACTAAAACCATTCAAAGCGCAAATTGTTCCTAAGTGTCAATCAAAGTTTGCCTATTGTCCGTTAATAATTAATTCCGTTGAGGGAACATATGCTTTTTTAAAAGTGGCTCTGTATTGTATAGTTGCCGCCTCCCATTGATTTACTTAAGTAGCATTGGTGGATGCTTTAGTTTCAGCTTTGAACCACTGTGTGCTTGAGCAGTGTTTGTCATCGAACTATCATGTTTACTTATCGAACCAACGAATACAACAATCAAATCAGCTTGTTCTCTTGTCAACTGATCGGCGAGGGAAAATTCCACTCAGCTCATGTGCTTTTGTGAAAATATGAAGCTGACCTTACCCAACAAACGATATTCATTATTAAGCGTAATCAATATTCGAGTCAGAGTGGTCGTCAAAGCTATAGTGCAAAGTCTGCAGTTCAATTCACATAAGACGTGTCTCTTTTACCGATTATTAGGTTCCGTCTTTCATACGTGATATTACGACTTTCATTGATTTATCAGATGGTAGCCTAAGATTTTTTTTTGAAATTTCTTTATTTTTTTTTTGGCATTTTGCGAAACATTACTCTACTTACAATCCACTACAGGACTCAGTTACAGTACGTTGCTTACAATAGTTTACTGAGAACACACCACAAACAAAGTATAGTTTACAATAAAATTGATTACAGCAGATGACTTACTATCGATTACTTCCACTACCTACACGATACTCTACATTTAAATCACTTAACGACATATTACACTCCTTTCAATATGTTACATACATTACTTACAGTACCTTAGTAATAGTATATAGCGAGATTGTGTGCTTTACAATAAAATTGACTTCGTATGCTACTCTAAACTGTTTGGACAACGCCCATCCCACAAAACGATATGTGGCAAAAGCTTATTCCATTACTGAAAATGTTTAGCTAATTCATTCCGCTTTGTTGCTATCTTCATTTCTACCTGGCATATCTCCCCGATCTTGGTCTAATAAACTCGTATAGAAGGGTTTTTAGAATTCAATTTACACCTGTATATATAAAATTTAGCTGTCAGTATTAGGTGATTTAGAATAGTAAAGTCCTCTTCCACATTGAAAGCTTCAAAAATTATATCCATCATATATAGGTTTGAAAACTAACTTGACATTCACCGGGCCAAGAACAGAAAGCTTCCCAGAAAACCTTGGTAACATTGCAGTAGAAAAAGATATGTTCGAAGGATTCAAGCTCTTGTTTACAAAAGGTACATGAGGGCGAATCTGCCATTCCCCACCTCAACAATCTTTCGTTCGTAAATACAATGTTATTTAATACTTTATATTGGAATTCTCTAATTTTAGTTTTAATTGTGACGGTAAAAGGCAAGGAGTATATTTTCTTCCAGTCGAACGGAAATTGTGGAAATTTTTCCCTGAACTTTATTCGCGCAGTTGGAGGGATTTGCTCTTTGCTTTTAAACGCGTTATAAAGCGATTTGGATGTGATTTTTGCTAACATTACCTCAGAATTTTCCAAATTCAATTAGATTATGTCATCTGTATGAGAGGGGGAATGTTGAGCGCTTCGTCCAATAATACATCTTCAGTCACGAGGAATGGCATCCACTACGCTCATTAATTTAAAATATTGTAGCGGAGATAAATTTGCATGTAACACCTTTAACACCCTTTAAGAAGATTCCAGTGTCAGAAATGAGATCACTGATCGTAACAATTCCTTCAGGAAACAACTGTTTTTTTAAAGAATGAGATCTTTTGGACAGTAATATTTTTATTGTTCCCTATAACCTGGTGAACTACATCTTACGTATGATGCACGATCCTCGCAGTTGAGAGCGCTATTTATGCAATAGGAAAAATCACACCTGTACGGGATTCGAACCACTGACCTCTGCGATACTAGTGCAGTGCTCTACCAATTGAACTAACAAGCCAACTGGGAGCAGGCCGTTAAGTTGATTCGTAATAAACCCGTGATGATAAATCAGATACAATGAATATATGAAGTTCATATATTTTGAACTGCGGTATTAGATACGTAGGATGCACGATCCTCGTAGTAGAGAGCGCTATTTATGCAATAGGAAAAATCACACCTGTACGGGATTCGAACCACTGACCTCTGCGATACTAGTGCAGCGCTCTACCAATTGAGCAAACAAGCCAACTGGGAGCAGGCCGTTAAGTTGATTCGTAATAAACCCGTGATGATAAATCAGATACAATGAATATATGAAGTTCATATATTTTGAACTGCGGTATTAGATACGTATGATGCACGATCTTCGCAGTAGAGAGCGCTATTCATGCAATAGCGAAAATCAGACCTGAAAAAAATCAGGCCTGTACAGGATTCGAACCAGTGACCTCTGCGATACTAGTGCATCGCTCTACCAATTGAGCTAAGAAGCCAGCTGGGAGCAGGCCGTTAAGTTGATTCGTAATAAACCCGTGATGATAAATCAGATACAATGAATATATCTATATATATATATTTTTCTCTTCTTAAAGAAAAGAGAAAACCAGGATTAAAAAATACAGCTTAAATCGAGTGAAATCGGTAGAGAAAACCAGCATAAAAAAAAAAACGCTGAAATCAAGTGAAATCGGTAAAATAACGACACCAGGAGCAAGCAACACACACATGGAATATGGTAAGCTACTTTGATTTAATATTTTCACTTTTAACTGCCTCTATAGGTATCTTGTAGAAAATCCCATAAAAATCCTTATAAATCGATATGCAAATTATGTTCCTTGTCGTTCTCAAAGTGAGCTTGGGCCGCTGTGCGGTAACCAGCTTTTATTGAAACCCCTGGATTACAGTACACTCCACGAGTAAATCAAATAATTCAATTCTGTTGATTGTGAGGTTTTTCAGACTTTTTTCCGAGGACAGTTGTTTAATTCTAGAAGTATCGTACCTTGCAGTGCAGTTTGAGGTTATTTGGGACGTAAAAGTAGCCATGTTGTGCCAGTGTAGCGCCCTCTTTTATCAACTTTTCTTTTACATTTTTCACACCCTCAACTATTGTAAATAAAACAACGTTGAATGATGTGAGCTTACAGAAACTAATGCGGGAAACAGTAATAATGACGTCATGAGCATTCTGTGAAGAGAAAAATTCGAGTCGTAATAAGTAAATACGAACAACTAAAAGTCATCCACAAAAAACAGGATTTGATTAGGATTGTAGTAAAATCCTGCTTGTATTCGTTTAAGGCGATTTTTCCGTGCCGTTTTCAGCTTAACTGGAACGTAACATGATTTTCTAACACAAAAATGAAGTAAATGTTCATATTAAGTTCATTTAACTTCTCTTATAACATTTCCTGAGTAAGATGAAACTTTTCGGAAAATTAAAATAAAGGAAAGCGAAAAGAAACATAACTTCTTGTGTTCACAAGATCATTCGATAGTCGAACGGTAGCGGGAGAGTCTCACCTAGATTTTTATCATACTTCGCACTGCTCCCCTGCTTCACCTATGGTTAAAAAGGCTTTCCCGTAAAGTGGCAACCTCAATTGCCAGATCACTTTGTTGTACTTCTAAAAGAACAGTTCTGGGATACACTCCTGAAGACCTGAAGACCTCTTATCGCAAATTGTC